>NC_056685.1:8205892-8506785 GCF_018350215.1 Panthera leo
AAAATATGTATTGTATTCCCTTTGCCAACAGGAAAGGAAAACTGAAAACATTCTCTAGAGATGCTTTCTAAGTATTACAGGAGCAAAACTATGGAAGAGTGAGGTGTTGGCTTCATTAGAATATGTCATTAATTGTATGTCATAAATTTAATTAAGCTTTAAATACCTAGAACACTTATTTTTCCCCTGAGATCCATCAAAGAGTAAATAAATTGTCTGACTTAATCTTAATTATTAGGGTTAACCTAAATTAATTTAAAAAATTACAAATTACAAATGTCAAAACAACACATCCAGGAATTTACATGAAAAAAATAAAAATCTAATTTCTTTTTCAGTGAATCAGTAAATATTTTTGGTAAATATTCCTTTATCTGAGTTATAGAAATTAGTATTCTAACTAAATTTGATATCTTTGTAGTTTATAGAACGAACAAGTTATTACTTTTTATATGTCCTGAATAACTATGAGAGTATTTCTCATCCCCTGGATTTGGAAGGAAATTCACAATAAATAAGTGACAAATGTGTACCAGCAAATTATATGCTGGTTAATTTTCCAAGTAATGTTGTAAAGTTAAGTATTATTGTTAGTTTCCACGTATTTTAATAGTGTTTCCAGCTTCACCCAGCTTATAAATGGCAGGTCCAGTATTTGAATCTAGGTCAGTCCAAATCCCAAAATCAAAGAAAACTGTTCTAAATAGCCCCACAATTCATTAATGAATTCATTTTTTCAAATCTAGATATTCATGTATAAATGTAAGTGATAAGGCCAGAGCCCTTATCTGTCTTGTTTACAGTGATATTCTCAGTGCTGTAAACATTGCCAATAGGGTTGAACATTCAGTAAAACTTTGTTGAATAAATGCTTAATGGCTAGAAATCTATTGTGTGCAAAACACTTCTGGATCTTATTGGGCTACAACCTTGAGGATATTATATGAGGTTCCTTAAGTCTTAAATCCTTAGACTCTAAGATGGAAAATGAATATTGCACAAATAGTGCCACAACAGTAGTCAAAGGACAATTATAGAATGCTTTCAGTACAGAGGAAGAGGAGGAGGAGGAGGAGGAGGAGGAGGAAGAAGCAGCAGCCATCCAGGTGACAAATACACACCACTCTTCTTGGAAGATGTAACAACTGAGCTGAATATTGCAGAATAGATTGAAAGTCACCAAGTTCAGGAGTTGAGAGGAAATTTATGACTGACCAACAAGACCACATATTCAAAGATGCTGAGCTAGAAATACAAGGTCAACACATTCAGAGAATAGTAGTACTCTTGAAAAGTGTTAATCTTTCGAAGAAACAGCTGTTATGGATGTATCTATATCATCTGTAATATAGCTACTTAAATGTCTCCATTATTTGGACAACCATGCATGAGAGTCCACTGAATCTACCAGGAAAATCTTTATTCTTGAAATCCTTTCTGATGATAATACTATGAGGTGATGAAACTTCTCAATTCAGCATCTTTCTTAATGATTTAAGAAGAAAAAAAAAATAGTTTCAAAGACTTTTGTAGGGACATCCTGTAGATACAGCTGGGCATGACGTCAGAAAGCCAGGTGCTCGGGTATTTTGTTGTTCTAATTTTAAAAAATTGTAATTAACTTAGCCAAGTAACTAAATCTATAGTGTTGGGATGGCTACGGTTTATGATCTTCCTGAATACCAACCCATGAGTTTGCTGCCCTGTTGTTTTTTAGAATACAGGTGATGGTAAGATGATAAGTGGAACAGATTCATCCATTCGACAAACTTCTGTTGAGTAGCTAGGATGTGAGAGGCCCAGTGCCCAGTGATGCTGATACAAACATACATAAAATATAACCCTGGACCCTGAAAAATCATCATCTGTTAGGGCAATCTTCCAACCAGATCAATAAGTACTTACTTATTTACTGAGCTATTCATGTACAAGTCAGTACAAAGGCATCTTTTGTTCAAGAAATACCTAGAATGAACCAAAACTTTTGAGATTAATTTAGAAATTTCTAGATCAGAATTGTTACATTTGTTTTATGAGCTCTTAAAAGAGGTAGATTTTACAGAATTTGGGGAAAAAAATCTTTCGTACATTAACAGCAAATACTGGCAATTGGTGTATCTGTGTGTATGAGTTGTGTGTGTGTGTGTGTGTGTGTGTGTGTGTGTGTGTGTGTGTCTGTGTCTCCCTGTGCTTCTCTGTCTCTTATCCTTTGAATCCAATACTTCTCTTATGGCAAGGCAAACTGATATTTTTGAAAAACAGCTTCTCAGGACCTAAATATTCAGGAAGTTTCTAACATTTTCCAGAAAAAATATTTTGTTTCTGTACATAATGTGTACCTCAGTTAAAAAATATCTCCTGAGGAGCTCCTGGCTGGCTCAGTTGGTTGAGCATCCGACTTCGGCTCAGGTCGTGATCTCACAGTTCATGGGTTCGAGCCCCGCGTTGGGCTCTGTGATGACAGCTCAGAGCCTGGAGCCTGCTTCAGGTTCTGTTTCCCTCTCTCTGCCCCTTCCCCACTCATGCTCTCTCTATGTCTCTCAAAAATGAATAAACGTTAAAAAAAATTTAAAAAAATAAATAAAAGTAAATAAATAAATTATATATATAATTTCAGGAGATATATATATATATATATGTATATATATATATATATATCTCCTGAAATGGACTCAATAAAAATGGAATATTGTACTTCAAGTTATCACAACCAAGCCTGATTATTTTTAAAAGACAAACTTGCTTGTTTACCTTGGTTTTTGCATCACCCAACTTCTGCAGCTGAAAATGTATTTGTATGGGCTTGAGAAGATATGTCTCCAGTTGCTGTTTCAAATTGTGACGGAGAATCATTAATGAGTGGTTAAATCAACTTAGTAGGTGAAAACTATTTTTCCAATGGAAGATAGCATATTAGAATAAACTACAACAGATGTTTAAAAATATCAGACAGTGTCACGCAGAAAAAGTATAAGCTTTGTTTTGTGAAACATTTTTTTAAGAGAGAGACGGAGAGCGCATGCCAAGTGGGGGAGAAGGGCGCAGGAAGAGAGAATCTTAGGCTCCATGATCAGCATGGAGACTGACGTGGGGCTCAATCCCAAACCCTGGGATCATGACCTGAGCCCAAATCAAGAGTCAGACACTCAAACAACTGAGCCACCCAGGCACCCTTATGAGACATTTAATGTGAATATGTATGTTGAGTTTAATTCTTAATTTGGGAAAACAGAATAATTTGAAATAAAAGAAAAAGCTTCATTTAGGCATTGATGTTGGTAGTTGGAGAGGAGGATTCTTTTTCTTCTAAGTAGTTAGGACAATAGTGCTACAGGCCATGGAGGTCAGTCATTTGGTAAAGATCTCTTCCTGGGTGTGGAATGATAATGGAAGTCCCACAGTAAGTGGTATTTTTTTAACGTTTATTTATTTTTGAGAGAGAGAGAGAGCGTGAGCAGGGGAGGGGCAGAGAGAGAGGAAGACACAGAATCAAAGCAGGCTCCAGGATCTGAGCTGTCAGCACAGAGCCCGACACGGAGCTCGAACTCCTGGACCATGAGATCATGACCTGAGCCAAAGTCAGACGGTTAACCAACTGATATTTTTTGAAATGGCTCCTGCAGATGACTTCTTCACAAACTTTTTTTTCATATATCACTGAGTCTGCCACTATCTTTCCAAAACCAGAAATATATTTCTTGCTTGAAACTAAGCATAAATTTGGCTTTTCTTTCCTCAAGGAAAAAAGAGACCAAACTGTATTGGTACAGTATGTTTTGTACCATCTGTTGGTTTGAAAGATTTTATGGCGCCATCTACATTGGTTACCCTTCCAGCCTTTTATCATGGACATCAACATCAACAACTGATTATTTCAGGACTTTTAGCTTTTGCCGAATTTGCAAAATTACTCTGTGTTAACCACCTGTTTCAAACACCGAGGTTGAAAATCTACACACAGACAAGCAGGTTCTCCCCTCCATATGCTGTTCTTTTCTTTTTTAGTTGGTTTTTACTGAAAAGGAAAATTTCTTTAACCATCTTCTCATTTGTTCTGAATCTATTTGGTGCTTGAAATGCACTATGTCTATTTCAAAAGTTATTTTGAGGCAGAAAAGAAATGAGATTTCTTTTTCCTCAATCTCACCAGTTGCCCTTCTATTTCATTGCTAGACATAATTATTACATCATTTGGGTCTCAATACAATGCCCACGTTGCTAAATTGTGATAGCAAGCTGCTGATAAAGTCTTTTGATTAGTCACAGACAGCTTTTGTAGATGTCAGCTGGTATTCACTGCTGGTATCTTTTAAGCAAGCCAGTTCTTCAGGAACTTTGTGTACATCTTCAGTTAATTACTGCCCGGGCAATCTGGGGATTGAGTTGAGCTGATGGATGTCAGTACCCTTTCAGGATGCTAAATAGATGATTCCACAAATTCTTAACATGCCCGCAATGCGGCTAACAGAATTATCTATAGCTATTTTCTCATTGGCACAGGGAAGTCCTGGTAGTCTCACACCTTCTACCTTGTTTTGAGACCCCCCCCCCCATGCCTTTTGGCAAAAACTTTGTCCCCACTAGCCTGACATGGTTCTCAGTGTGACTGTATTAGAAATTTCCTCCTACGAGTCAGCCATTTTTTCCCCAGTTATCACCTAATAGAATACAATTGTTCCCCAAATATTAGCAATTTACAAAGCATTATCATCTCAAGCAGAACGTGCTTGTTTCGTTATTTCCTAGAAGGGAGCAATGGTTTTGTGGAATAAGAACATGCTTTTAGAGAGAAAGTTTTCGGCTGTCATTCTAGATCTACCATTTTCTAGCTATGGCACAGGCAAAACCACCTCACCCCTCTGTCAGGGAATAAACCTGACTTGCTTGTCTGATCCACCTTCCTCACAGGGCAGTTGAATGGATTAAATAAGTGAGAATGGGTGCACAGGAAGAGAAAGACTATCATGTGCCACCAAGGCCAGCCGCCCTGGAGCCAGAGTGCCTGGGTTCGGATCCCAGCAAGTCATTGACAGCTCACTGAGCGATCCGTCTGTGCTCAGCCACCTCATCAGGAAAATGCAGATAATAATAGTAACTGACAATGCACAGACGATCATGACGGGTAAGTGAATTAACATGTGTGAGGCCCTTACAGCAGTGCCTGGCACATTTCAAGCACAACAAAATTGCTGGTTGTTCCTGAGTATGCTTGGGAAGCTGAAAGTAAAAACCATGGAGAAGACCCTGTGATCACTGGGCATTCACAGACCCCTGAGGAGGTGAAACAATCCTCATACATTTTGATAGAACAAGTGTAAAGGGAAGAGGTCGAAAGCATGGAAAGCAGATGCGGGTCAAGTTCTGGAACGGGCGCTCTGGGTCCTGGTGAGCGACAAGAAAATAATTTAGGAAAGAGAAAGTAGATTTGGAACACAATGGAAATCGAAGAGGCTTGGCAGAAGGTTGCAAAGGCATACACTTAACGATTTTGTTTTACTTCTTGCTTTCTCATAAGCGATGGAAAATGCATCAGGCCGTGATGAGAAAGTTTTTGGAGAGTAAAAGAACGTCAACACCTCACATGTGTATTTATCCTCTCATGTCGCATTTTAGCCTAGCCCATCCTACCAGGAATAATTCTGATAAAAGAAGCTTAAAAGTGATATGTATTAGGAAAAAAAATAACCTACCAGAAATTACACAAATAAATGTTAGTTGTACTTCAAAGTAAGTCTCCTCATTCATTTATAATAACCAAATGAAAACTTACCATACTTGTAATAAATACAAACTTATCATACATATAATTATTAATATGAGCATAAATAAATGCAAAAAAGGTAATAAATGACATGTTCAGTTATTCCAATAATACTGCCATTACTCAAAATATTTTTAGAACTCTTTCTTAAATCGCTTTCGGAGTCAGTTTTGAGCCATGACTCATGATGACATCAGTCAAATTAATGGAATAGGTGCACTCACTAATTCATAGCCTTTTTTATTCATCAGTTTTCCTCTTTTGAAGTTTTCGAGTTGGATAAAGGCTTCCAACCTAGTGACTTCTTTCCTGTGTCTTTTGTTCTCACAAATTCATTTAATCCAACAACCAGACAACTTTTTCTGTACGGACCCAGATTAATACTTGAGGTTTTGTGGGCCATCCTGTCTCTGTCACAATTACTCAACTCACCCGTTAGAGCTTAAAAGCAGTCAGAGACAAAATGGAAATGAACGGGCATGACAATATTCCAATAAAACTTTATTTACAAAAATAAGCTTTGGGTCTGATTTGGTCTATCGCTAGCCACCTTCTGTTTCAACCCCTGAAATACCGGGGAGAATCATTTGCCTTCCGTTCAGAATAAGGATTAAATGATGATGCGGCATGGCACCTGACACATCACAGGCACTCCCTACATGTCTTTCTTTCCCTCCCAGCAGCTGTAATGTAGCAGAAATCACCCGAATTTGGATCTGGAAGACTGTCCAAGTTCTGGTACCAATTAGCTGTTCAATTCTCTGAGCTTCAGATCTCTCATCTGTAAAATGGGAATGACTTTCGTCACCTTATGGGGCTCTGATGAAACTTAAATATGAGGGAGGATGCAAAATTTCTGCTTGGAGGGGAGCCTGGGTGGCTTGGTTGGTTACGCATCTGACTCTTGATTGTGGCTCATGTCATGATCTTGCGGTTCGTGGGTTTGAGCGCTGTGTGGGGCTTTCCGCTGATGGTGAGGAGCCTGCTTGAGAGTCTCTCTACCCCTCTCTTTCTGCCACTTTTCCACTCGTGCTCTCTCTCTCTCAAGTAAATAGACTTAAAAAATTCTTCTTGGAGAAGCTACAAAGAAACATCTGTTTCAAACTGTCTTCTGAGGATTCCCATATCAAAGGCTGTCTGAAATCTTCCTATTCCAAAGGCAAATAAATCACCCTCATTATTTCTCATCAACAACAGCAGATTTTGGTATTCCCAATTATTCTTTTGCTAGAAATCAGGTTCCAGAAGAGAGAAATTAAGATGCCTTGTCCTCAGGTCTTGTAGAACCAAAAGCTGACCGTGAAGATCAGCTTACCCTTCTCACTTTACAGGTAAAGAAACTGAGACTCTTAGAGATTAAATGGCATGCCAGAGTCACTCAGCAACTCGGGGGAAGGGTTCAGACCAGGACTCCGTGCTCCTGATTCCCAGTCCGGAAGTTTCATGCTCTAACATACCGTCACCCTGTCTCCGTGGTTTGCACACTGAGTGAGGCTTGAAGCAGATTCTGCTCTGGCCATTCGGTCATACCCATTAGAGTTGGCAAATGTGAATCATTTAACCCATGTGCACGGCAAAGGAATTGGCTTTGGCCGGCTGCAGAGAAGGAAGTTCAGCAAACGCGGAGGATTTCGCATGGCGCCCTCACCGTATCAAGGGAGGCGTTCAGCAGACGGAGGCTGACATCCGCTTGAGATAGGGTTTCGGTGCCATCACTGTATGTGTGCACTTGCCTTCCACAGGATCACACCCTGTAGGGCCCATGACACTCTACACACCGTCCTTTCCTGCTGATATAACTTAGAAAATGTCACTGCACACACCACGAGGCATATATGGCATTTTGAGCACACTGAACAATGGCATGACATTTGGAGCTGCTGAAAGCAGGGCCACATGGTGTCTCCACTGTGCACATCCTAAATGACACCCTCTCTTGCTCTGCCCCTCCTTTTCCTTTCTGCTCTCAATCATCCTTACTTCTGTTAGTGACCAAAGTCTCTATTTCGCCTCTTCATAAGCTCAACTTTATTGGCGCGTCAATAATGTGAAATTCTCACAGTCTTTTATAGCATTTGAAGACATTTTATTTTGCTTCTCTCTCTCTCTCTCTCTCTCTCTCTTTCTTTTTTTTTTGTTACTTTTCCTATTAACAGACACCTAGGAATTGAGATGCTCTTCAAGTAATCTTCCAAACAAAAAAAGACCTTTGTGGTTGCTTTTGAGATTTAGAGTCATTTTGTTTGAGTGGCAAGTGTACAGATACATAAGAATGTATTAGTCATATTTTGTCATAACCAGTGGACCCCAGTGCTTCTGTTATCTCCTGCCCATACGAAGGGCCATCTATGGAAGTAAGAGTTTTTAGGAGTATAATTTTTAAAAATATTGAGCCTGAACACTTTCTGGTTATTGAAAGACGCCTCTCAAATTTCATTAAGCTCATAAAATTTAGTTTCCATGCTTGAAATGGCTGATGTGAACATGCACTATTAAAATGTACCTATTTTACATGGATATATCTTATACACCGCTTGACTTTTTCTGCTTTCTTCCAGGCCATTTTTGTTCCTTTGGATTAAAATAGTCTAGCAATCGCATCCGCAACAAAAATCAAATGTACTGCCATGTCTATTTGCGAGGAGAGCAGTGAATATACCTTCCTTTTCTCACGCATGCTTTCAAAAAGTCTATTGTATTCGAAACACAAATGTTAATTGATATGTGGTTGAGGATATATGGATTTCCTTCCATATGAAAAAATCTGTCTGAAATTTTCCCGTGAGAAGGCACACGGATGATATTCAATGACTCGCGGCATAGCCAAGCTGCCACTTCCATCGCGAACTCTCATCCAAGCCCCACATTTTCCATTAGGATGTTTCCATCAGGATCAAGTTCCTCTTCGGGGATAAGAGCTGCTCATCTTCTCTTCCTGCTCTTCATACAGGCAGCTTGAGAAAGCCCATAATCAGCAGAGTTATCAGTAGCTGATTTAGTTCCTCCTAAATGTATTGGTAAAGAAAGATCTGCGGGTCATTTTGCCACTCATTCCTCATGCCTCCCTGTCTCAATGGCCTCTCCCCATGTCTCTCTACTAATGCATTTAATGTTCATAATATCGGGTATGAGTTCAATGCCACTGAGAGGTTTCATGATTATGCTCTTGCCCTATCATTCTAATTCAGGATTTTAACTACATTTATCAGAGCACGGAATGAAAGAACAGAGCATTTACTGACATAAATCAAAACAAAACTAAAAAGAAATACCACTTTAAGCATCTAAATAATGAAATGGGAACATTTGGGGTTTCTTTGATTTAAGTAATATTCTCAACAATTCATTTTCATTTGACTGTGTAAACAAGATTTCAAGGAAAGAAAGAACAAAATATAGGGATGATTAATTCTTAGGGATCAATCCATTATCAAAAATTATTCTTTTGCCTCATCGCACCCCAAGCTATAATCTTAACCTTGTCTGTAACGCGAACCCATAAAACACTAGCAATTTTAGCATCAGTTATCTACATTTTAACACTTGCTTGGGTCAAATAATATTGACTCTTGATCTAAAGTTAAAGAAGACACATTTGTTATACTAAATCTGGTATTGCGTTGGAACACAACCAGAAAGACAAGAGATTTGAAAACAGGAGATTTTGGAAAATAGATCTTAGAGTTCATGAAAGCCCGCATCGAATACTATAAAGGATGAGGACGAATGGTGAAGGCAGGTACGGATCACAATTTAAAATTATATTTCCATTAGTACTGGTAAAGAAGCTTGTTTTTATCCGTCTCGGTAATAAGAACAAAGTTTCTGAAGAGGCAGGCTCTGAAAATATTTGGGAGCACAATAAGGAAATTAAAGAAAAAAAAAAGAACAATCTGAAAGCCAATCGGTGCTAAAAAGAAAAAAAAAAAAAAGAACATTATAAAACACCTTTTCAAAGGTCCCCTAATGTACAATATTTAAATACAAACAGTAACTAGTGTTACACCAGCTGCTCTCAGGTTTGCAAAATATATCAAAGTACAGCATATTGGAATGAGTCCTGAGTTTCCATTTACTTTATCTATCCAGACACATCAATTCTTTTTACTCCAGCCCGATAAAGTGGAACTGCAGCAGACAAATGAGCTAGCAGAGCTGACGGCATGTGTTTGTCACAAAGAAGCGCTGGAGAAAAAAAGCATGACTTTGATCCTCAATGAGGTTACTATTTTACGGTACCACGAATTTAATTCTAACTTGATGCCTTAAGTCACCGTTCACTGTTTATTGGCCAAAGTTTATTCCCATTTCATCTTTAACCGTTAAAAGGTTAACTCCTGCAGTCCTTACACAAGTGAAACTCTTCCCTGCCCCCCAAAAGATGGACATTTACATGCAAAGAGTTGATTAATGATCTTTACAGCATGATAAAAACTACCTTGAGTTGGTGACTAAAGATAAGCTAGCAAGTTGATGACTACTTTTTACAAATTACAAAGGGTGTAATTTTAAAGGAAGGTTGGTTTGTATTTAAATGATGATACATGTTAGATGATTGCCAGGGAATTAGGTAGTCTCTGAATGTATATATGATCTATCTATCTATCTATCTATCTATCTATCTCATCTATCATCTATCTAGACAAGAGATAGAAACAGAGAGGGAAAAAGAGACAGGAAAGAGGGAGAGAGAATAAGCATTTCAGATACAAAAAAAAAAAAAAACAAAAACAAAAGCAAAAACAAAACACCTATTCTTTCTTTTCATAAAAACTTGAAAAATTTTGAAAATAAAGGTTTTCATTTTAGTTCTGAATGACATGAAACATTTGCCTATTTCCCCACTGGGCTCCTTTATCCAAGTAATTTAATTCCATGTTTTTTTTTTTCTTTAGTTCATCAGACAAATAAAAATGCCAGAGGTGAGATCTGCCACCGTTGAACAGACATAGGGAAGCAAAAACAATGGGCTCCTACGACCAACCCTCCAAGCAGATGAGTAAACAGTGCTGCAAACAATTATAATAAAGAATTAACAATTCTTTCTCGGGATACTTGGTCTTGGAGCCTCACAGCTTTTTTCTTTTCTATTTTTTTTAATAGTTTGTGGGTCATTAGCCCAACAAATGAAGAAGTGGAATGTGATAAATTAAAATTAGTACTGTGAATCCAAATCAATAAATTAATCCCAGTCTGGCCATAAAGCACATGTTAACATAATGGGATACAAATAGGAGAAAAATATTGTCCCTGCCAGCAACCTTGAACAATTAAAATATATCTCTCCAATCAAATGTTTGGCTGAAATATACTAAAGAAGTTATAATGCTGTCATATTCTAATGTTATGTTTGTACTCTACACAGGGTTAGATATGGTTTACTAAAATAATTCAAATAGCATGCCTGCTCATGCTCTCTTAAATAATCTTTTGTGGTTTATCTTTTGGATCAACTATTAATGATGGACAGCACCATTTACAACACACATCTCTATCTCTTTTCACAATATCTTGAATTATAGCTGTATTTTGGCCATCCAAAAACCTCTCCATAGCCTCTGCAAATCCACCGGCAGTCTCAGTCTCTCCTTACGGGGCAAATCAGAGATAAACAGGGTCCGTAGTGCTTAAAGAGAAGTTAGACTTACCATGTAAAGGGGACTTGAGTGCTCCAAGCTAAGAAAGTGGGGCCACATACAAAAGGTCACTACCTTCCTAGTTTTCTCCGTATCAATGGGTAAGATTTGCTTAGCTGATAATTACAGTGAAATCTGTCTGCCTCACGAATGCAGAGGAGCAAGATTCATTTGATCTAATTTTTGAAGCAAGATTAGATAATAAGAAATGAGAGCTGGAAGTCAATGGGAAGACGATCCCCTCAGATTTCTAAGAAATGTAAATGCAGACATTGTTGTCTGTGGGTGTCTAAATTCTTTCAGGATATAGGGGATGTCCCTATTCCCCACAGATGTTACCTATTTCTTGCAGACTGACGCCGAGGATCAAGGTGATCATTAACTGGCACACATCTGGCCGTCCCAGTGCAAACCCACCATGACACTAAGATGGACGGCAGTGCTAGGCAGGTACAAAATATTTGAGCCTACTGTTAGCCTGGCAGAAGAACTGACCAAAGGTATTCTGATTGCCCGTGGGGAAGAGCAACGAAACAATAAAGGCAGTACGTGCCGAAGCAGGAGGAAAGATGACTCAGGGCCAATGAGGCAACAAGCCGTGTGCCAAACTCACGCTCTAGGGTACTGTGCTAATGCCCAACTCTCTATCTGGTTCAGTGAGCTGGGCCTAGAAAATGGATTACTTCCAGCTTCATCTCTGTCCCTATCAAGTAGCAACAACATCCTGTTGGTAAAGGCTACGGTCAGTGGATAAAGCTTCTCTGGACTGGATTTGAGAGGGTAGCTGATGGAAAAATGAACGTGCTGTTCCTAAAATTTTACCACAACTCTTTAACGCTGGCCATCAGCTGGCAATACTAAAATCCTACCCTGCCAGCTTTACGAAACTGCCATGAAATCAGCTGATATTATTTTAATTTTACAAAATTCGGAATTGAGGTCAAGAGAGAATGTACAACCGCTTTTAAGTCACTCAGCTGGGAGGTGGCAGAACAGCGATTTGCACTGAGGTCTGGTACAGCTAGTTCCCTTTTGGGTCCAGCATCCCCCATTGTCCCTGCTCTATCAGATCCCTTGGTCTTCAGCCAAAACAAATTATGGACATGGGATTAAGGAAGATCAAAGAGCACGAACAACAGAAAGAACTGGGAACAATAGGGAAATTCAGTCCTCTTTAGGATGACCCTAGTGTTGAGACAAGCAATGAGTCAAAGAACAGATTTCACATGTGAAGAGTGAGGAGGGGTTATTTGCTCGTTTTACGCATTTTCTTTAATGGAGAAATATTAACATTAATAGAAAAGTCATCTAAAAGTAAGTGAGAAAGTATGTGGGCATATCAAACCAGAATACAAAATCTATGTTCTTTTTCAATTTATCTATATATTCATTGAAAAATATAATTAAACTCAGGTGAAATTAATAGCCCTCCAGAAGATAACACAATATAAAACTACTTGCCTATTATAACTTCAAATACAGGGAAATGTGAGGTAAATAAATGTCACTTTGAACTCACGGAGCTATTTCAGTGTGAAGTCTGACATCCTGTGGTTTCCCCAAATACTACATGTTTATTTGAAAATACAGATTTTTAATTCGATTGTCATGCTTGAGTTGCCAATTCTCCACATATGATTAGCAAACATTTCACAGCATCTGATCACAGTAGTTAGCAATCGCAGGGATGGATGTGTTGAATCTTTATTCTAGGAGTCAGATTATATTGATAATCTGAGTTTATCAAGGCAATTAGAAGTAAGATCCTTTTTCTAAGAGTAGCCACCAAATCTATGCTAAGGGAATGCTTTACAGATAGAATTGTCACACAGCGCAATAGTTTATTATATCAATTACTACGTGGGTTTACGAGTTTCATTCTGGGGTACATGGTAATGTGAACCATTCCAATGAGGTTTCACCATTGCAGTGCAGGTTCCTAAACCACAAGAGACGGTACACTTTAGTTCTGGTGCTAATGAGGCATAAATGATGAGAAGGGCCTTGTAAACAAAGGCACAGAAGTTGTATCAATCCCAGGAAAAGGCCAAGTCTGCAGATCCCTCGGTCTTACATAAACAGATTGAAATGTCAGATGCCTTTCTAAGCACCCAGGTGATGTTAAACATTAAAGGACCATCTGCATTTAGCCAGAACTTTCTGCCTTGTCATTTTAGACCCATCACAAGATATAGGAAATATCTGGTCCAGATTTCCTTGAAGGTAATGTGTTATGCTACAACAAAAATTATTTTTAGCCTCTTAAATATTACTCCTCGTTTGATATGATCATTTTCTTAGGATTCTATCATAAAGTTATATACCAGAAACATTTTACATTAAAATATCAGTAGATAGGTTAAAAACAATGTTTAGAATGATCATGAAATACGCATATTTACCTTTAAAATACGCTAATTTTACATGGGATTTTACTGAAGACATAAATGATAACAGAGGGTTTAGTTCCAGATGTTCTTAAGTCTATTTAACTTAGGGCATGTTATCCTAAAGCCCAAGAGGAAAAGTAACCAAGGCTGTGGATTGTAAAACAAATTGTGGCAGACAGTGACATCTTGTGGATAAAAGGGTCAGGAACTTAATTAAAAATTTCCAAAAATGCATATACAAGTAAACTACACAGCTTACGTGTATTCGGTTAACAATGTTTATTTGTAAATTGGTTATTTGGGATTTGGAATATGGTGTGTGCACAGAAATAATGTGTATGTGGAGGTTAAGTTCCAAGGCAAGCTCACAAAAATCCTAACCTGCAATGAGATTATGAAATGTGGTCTACTTTCAAAAACCTTCATCGGCATTTTATAGAACCATTCTAAAACCACGTTACAGATGAGGAAACCGATGCCTCAAGCAATTAGGTCTCTTCACGCAGTCAGGGCTGAATAATGATAATTTAAGGCTACAGTGAATATCTCAGATTCTTTTGGTCACATCCTATTGCCTGATGAATCCTGCAGCATTTTGTTATTATATGGAGTCTAAACCACACAGATAGCAATGCTCTTCTGCAGAAATGAAATCAAATTTTCAAAGTATAATACCAAGAATCTGTGTCTGTAGTGTTTTCTGGCACTACATTCTGAGTAGAGAGATCACAGCTCTCTGACCACTTTTACTAAAGTTCATAAAAACTTCCATTTCTAATTCGCGGGTGGTGCCTCCCTTGGAAAACGGCTCAAACTGAGTGGAGACTGGAGAAATTTAAAAGGAAAGACTGAATTCATTAATTTGTTTCCCTGAGGAAGTGTTAACTGAGGCTCATCTAGTCGGAAGCCACACAGACTATTTTTGCTGTCTGCCCATTTGTTCTGCTATGATGCCCACTCCCGACCCCACCAAAAAACAAAACAAAACAAACAAAACAAAAACCCCATAAAATTTGGAAGGCATTGATTGTTGATTGCTCCATTAGGACACTTGGCAATGTTATAAACAGATGCCAAAGTTTCTTTGGCTGGCCTATTGAGACCCACACACTCTAACAAGTTGTTGGGTGCCGAAAGGATTGTCCGCTAATGTTAACCATTCACTTCTTTCCCTATGTGTCCACTGTATTTCTACAACCCATTTTATCCTGACTTGGACTTTACCAACCTAGCATAATTTCTTTCACCAAGATTCTCTTACTTGTCAAATTCAGGGGTTGAATCCATTTACAGGTCTGTCCTCTGTCTTCTGAAAATGGCACTGCCCTTTTTACACAATGGCTTGTAGTTTTCTATCTAAAAGATCTCCTGGGGTTGTGTCCCTACTGGGCAATTCACATACGCTGACTGAATGGAAAGGAGGACAAAGTTCTGACCATTGTGGCTTGTTGTGTGACAACTCTAATGGATGCCTTTTTCCAGAGTTCTCCACTGGGTTAGCCAAGACTTCCTAGAGTCTGTATCCTAGTTCAACCCTTCCCTTTCCCCAATCCTATCTCCTCCTCTCCTTTTCACAGGTGTTAATACCAATTAAATATCTGTGGATTATTCCAATCCACAGTTAAGACTGAAGAGAAATCATAGAGGAACTATTAAAACCTGATTTAAGTTCACCTGTAGTGGTCTGTATACCTGTCTACCTGGAACAACTCATCTTTGCATGTTTAGACTTTCTGCATACTCTAAATTCAATCTTATTCTCATGCAGAAGGAATTTATATTTAGATAGTTCAGTTTCTGGTCACTCTTACTCTTTACCAGTGTGGCTCTGATCTTTACATGAAATTTGAATAATTGAATGCATCCTTTTCTTTCTGTAGCAGCATCTTAACTTCTATAGAATGAGGGAAATACTGATGCCCCTGATTTGCTCCTATGTGACTGATTATTACCTTGAAACATCTTGATACCCCAGTTCCTTTGGTATTGCTGTCCTGCATGTTTCATGTTGCTATTCCTTGGGACATAATTACTGTAGCTGAACTCCAGCTTGGTAGCTGGAGATCTACAAACCTGGCACCGGGCATCCCCACAGGCAACTCTCTGGCTAATCTGACATTGTTTGTTTCCAACTCAGATTCCCCGTTATTCTGATGCATTCCATTGGACTTCCCTGAGCTAAGGACATTCCTCACTCTGAGCCTCACTTAAGTCCTCCCACCAAATGCAGCTACATTTGCTCCCCCGTCCCCACCTTGTCTATGGGCGCATATGGGCACATCTTTTACCAGAACCTGCCACTCTCTCCTAAAATCTGGCATGAGCTCTCCCTTCACTTTTATTCTTCTCTTCCTATCATTCAAACCTACACTTCCCTCTTCTCATACATACTTGGTGACCACACTACAATTTTGGCCAGTGCACTTGTTTCAAAGGCTTTTTGTTTTGTTTCATTCTGCTTTGCCCTAAAGAAACATTTACATAGAGCAGCAGAGACCTCTACTGGTTATTCAGGTTAACTTCGTAAAATGCTCTCATTTGCTGTTAAATGTTGACTTTCTTTATTTCTCTGTTGGTAGTAAATGCAAGCTTAGATTTCTGGATGTCTTACGGGAAAAATAGAGTTTACTGTGAGCACTGAGCTGCAGAAGTAAATGTCCACAGCAAAGCAAAGGAAATTAAAGTAAGAGGAGATCACAGATAAAATGACAAGTTTCCAGATAATATAGGCAAAGCCAGTGTGACACTCCATCTGGACAATTCAAGAAGGATAGATGATTCCACACAAGGTGCCATCCAGTAGAAAAGTGGATTTGCCCTCGGATATCATGAACGTTTGCCTGATTACTGTTTGAATTACTGATCATCCAGTAGAAAAGTGGATTTACCCTCAAATATCACGAACGTTTGTCCGATTACTGTTTGAATTACTGACCATTTATTATCAGTGAACACACCGATGTTCAGCAGATGGCTATGCATAACTAGTAACAATTTTAATGAACAAAATGTACTTCTGTCAGCAGAACTACTTGGGTACTCTAGTAAGCTGAGTTATTATTTGGGATATATGTGCTGGTAGTTTTTACAAAATGAATAAAGATAGAAAAAAATAGCCTTTGGATCTATGGCTATGTCAGACTTTGACACAAACTGTGTGGGCGACATTGTAAGATCCTGGGCACAAGGAATCACCTCATGAAGAGGGGAGAGAGAAAGGGAAAGAAAGAGAGAGAATGAGGGATAGTGAGAGAGGGAGAGAGAGAGAGAGAGAGAGAGAGAGAGAGTGAGAGAGTTACCTGTTTCAAAAGCTATAAGAAGAAAGGACAGAGGGAATATAAAACATGTTGAATGGAATTTTCAAGATCCATATAGTTTGATTAAAGTTGGTTAGCGTACCTTTTGAAATTTTTGATGGAAGGATTTGTGTTTTCTGTGGTCAGTGATACAATCTGATATTTCATGTAGTGGTCCCTACTAAACTTTGAGTAATCTCACTCTGTTTCCTACTATGGACAGCTGGATAACTTAAAAATTAGAATTTTTACAGATCCTTAAGGATCCTGGGATGGAGAAAGCTTCTCCTGAGCTGTAACCAAACACTGACATTTGTTTCTGCATAGCCTGTCTTCATGTGCCTCCCTGAAAATGTGCAGCCCTATTTTGTCGCTAGATCACATTTTGAGCAGAAAGGAGACGAACTAAGGCATTCCATCACTGCAAATGGCCAGCGTTCACTGTACAATGGAAGATGGCTCATCATGACGTGTGACCGGAAAATGCTTCCTGTTTTAGCGCCCATCACGGTCACCACTGAGGTCGGCACTACTGTGATTTTAACAGGGCACTATTATCAAGGAGCAGATGCCATACTGGGAAAGGTACAAGCTCGGGCACTACCTTCCTTCTGCCTCTTACTTGCTGGATGGTGTCTTTGGTGTCTCTTCATCCATAGACTAGGAAACGTGGGTGGTAAATAGCACAAGCCACGATGGACGTGGAAGGAAGATAAACACTTATTTATTTACAGCCAATAAAGTAATATTTTAAAAAGAATATTCAAGTTTTTCTCATGAGCCAGCTGGGGTTAGCACAATACAGGAAGGAACAAGATATATTTTGATCTGGCCAAATTACTAAACTGCTGTTTATTTACCTGAGCAAAGGGTGATTTGGCTTTCATTGTTGCCCAGGGCAAGGAGATAAGCTAGTTCTGTGGCGTAATTTGTGCTTGTGGGTCACACTCACTGCTAAAATTGATTTTGTCCGAAAATTTGAACAGGCCAGCAAAGCAAAGGGAAATGGATGAGAGGTTACAGTCCTTAATAATGAATGACAAGTACCAACGGAACTTTCGTGAGCGGGCTCCCGTGCTATTTTCACACCAAGGCGTTCATGAAAACAAAATGGATTCTGGTCTATTTCAAAGAGCAATGACACCAACAATTCTCATAAAAATTGTTGTATAAAGCTTATCTATTAATAAGCACTCGTATCCACAAAATTTTATAATCTTGAGAGCGCTCCCACTTGGCTATCATATTGTATCCACATAACAATCTGTGAATTTTGCAAAAACAAAATTATTATTCACGCAACACAGGGAGGATGCTGGGCCTAGGGGGGGCGTATGTACTCCTACTGTGTCTCCTTCTGCTGCACACAAGGCTTCACTCAACAGACAGACACTTCTGTATGGCCACCGTATTGGGGACCATGTCCCTGAACGTTAGGGTGCTCCAAGGGCCGATCAGCAAATAGCCAGTGGCTCACTCTGTTGGTTACATCAAGTCTAGCACCAGAGTAAAAATATAGCGAGAACAATCCTGGTGGAAAGAATGGGGAGGTGCAAAACTGCCAACAGGAGGTAAAAACCAGGGATAATTGCTTTTATATTGACTAGAAATATACTTACTTTGACATCTTCCTGATTGTGTCAAGATGAGGATTTGCCGCTGAACTTGGGATTGACTAGTCACAGGATGATTTTCAGAGCCTCTGTCCCCATCAGTAGATTATTTCTTGGCGTGCCAATATTTATTCTGTTGCTGGAGGAATTTCTTGTAGCTGGTTGTCTCCGTTTGATGCTTATCAGGAAGGATTTGGGCCAGCCTTGTACTTGCAGGGCTCAGGAGAGTAACTTTCATCTTTCTGCTCTCAGACAGGCCATCACGGGAAACATCGAAGCTGCTCATTGCATTGGTTTCCGTTCTTCACACTGTCTCATTTTTGGCAGTTGAGATATATCCTGCAAGGGAAACTCAAAAGCTTATTTGAAGACATCAATGTTCTCTAATATTGAGGTATTTACTGTTTAAACCTCACAATCTTGTGGAAAGAGAGTGGACTGTCCTGACTTTGACACATTTAACTCCTTCAAGGCTGAATGTGCACATACTGACAAACAGTCTACCCCACTTCCTAAGCAGGTGCAAAACTGGAACGTTAGAACAGAACTCAGTAAAGGTCTCTGACTGGGGAGTCTTGGGTCACTCCAGAACCCAAACCCCAAATGACAAAATGTGAAAGTGGTTGCTTGTCATTAATCCAGACAGAAATCCCATCACATCTCCAAAACCATTGAGTCATAGAGAGAATCTAAGATCGTTAGTGGTAGCATGGTACAGTGACAACAAGAGACCAAAAATGTTTGGATCTGGTTCAGTACCTGCTACTTATTAAATATATGCCCTCTGAACTTCAGTTCATGTATCTGTAAATTGAAATAGAGTGGTAGTACTATAAGCAAAGGTCCTTGTCTTTAATAGTCTTACATTATATTTAAGAGGAAATAACTAAATGTTGTGAATACGGGTCCACTTTTGATAAAAGGATATGATGAGAGATGTCAATTCAAAAGTCATCCTCACGTAAATGTTGGCTGAACACTTACTCAGGTAAGCACTGCACTTGGCTCTCAGATACTTTGAGAGAATAGAACGAATCTCTGACTTCATGAAGCTTAAAGTGTGTGGGGTGAAAGAGAAGTCAGCTTAAGAGAGAAATCTGTTGAGTCCCAGGCAAACAAAGAGTCTGTTTACAAAGACTGTTTCTTTGTTTTCAATGGTTCTCAATCTGGGCCTCACCTTAGGACATGGGAGGACATTTTGAATTTTCTAAGGCTTAGGCTGCACTTAATCCATGGGGATGCACCCATGCCCTGCATTTTTTAAAAAAATCATTCCGGGGCACCTGGGTGGCTCAGTCGGTTAAGCGTCCGACTTCAGCTCAGGTCACAATCCCGCGGTCCGTGAGTTCGAGCCCCGCGTCGGGCTCTGTGCTGACTGCTCAGAGCCTGGAGCCTGTTTCAGATTCTGTGTCTCCCTCTCTCTCTGACCCTCCCCCGTTCATGCTCTGTCTCTCTCTGTCTCAAAAATAAATAAACGTTAAAAAAAAATCATTCCAGGTTATTCCAAAGTGCAGCTATGGTTGAGAACTAATCATCTGTAGCTTAGTTCAGTATCGGTACCATAGCAGGAACTCAGTATTAGAGTAAATTATCGTTGAAAGTCTTAAAACTGAAAACTTTTCCAGGTATTTCTACCCAAAGGCAGCTGGTTCTTTCTGTCCGTGCTCTATTTGTACAAGTTAAAAAGTAAACCTCTCATACATGATAGTTAAAACAGAAAACAAGAATTCAGTTGAACACAAATGCAGACACTCACACACAACACTCACCAATAAAACCTTGGTCTTTATTATTCATTAATCATGCATTGTCAGTTAAACTTATGGAAAATGAAGGGAACTGCGTTCTTGAGGCTCAGGAAAAAGAAAATGTTCAAGGGGGAAGCTTTCATTTTTCTCTCCCGCCTAACTATCCGTGTCCTGCATGGAGATCATCAAGGAAAGGCTGATTATGCAATGAGCTATTCCCTGGGCCACTGTTTAAAGCTGTAATGCAAAGCTCCCTCAGACTTTACTTTTGGCCTTGGTGCCACGATATTACACTGGATTCAATACAATTTTGGTGTCAGCTACTATGTGCTTAACTTCACGTGAACATCCCTGGAAAAGTGGGCAAGGAGGATGCTTTAATGTCCGAATAGTTTTTCAAACATGAAGTGCCAGCAAAATTATTTCTCATTCACTCATATTTTTAAATACAAGATATTCAACAATGGTACTGTGAGTGTATAGTTTTAAAAACCTGCTGCCTGGATAGCTCAGTCATTAAGCATCTGACTTTGACTCAGGCCACGATCTCACAGTTTGTGAGTTCTAGTCCCATATCAGGTGAGCACGAGCCCTGCTTCAGGTGAACCCCACTTCTCTCTCTCTCTCTCTCCGCCCCTTGGAGGATTCTATCTCTCTCTCTCTCTCTGCCCATTCCTCACTTGCACCCCCACTCTCTCTCAAAAAAAAAAAAAAAAAACACAAAAAAATACCTGTAAAATTGAAGCCATGTAGTTGAGGACACTGTGTGCTCATTAGCTAGAAGGATATATGTACAGTAAGACATGATAGGTCTAGTTATATCAGGATGGGAGATTGGGGCTGGGAGAAATGAGGTTTTTCTTTTTTGTTTTTGTTTTTTTTAGATTTGTGGGGAGGGACAGAGGAAGAGGGAAAGAGAGAATCCTAAGCGGGCGCCATGCCCAGTGACCCAGTGCAGAGCCTGAGGCAGAGCTTAGTCTCACAACTGTGAGATCATGACCTGAGCCGAAATCAAGAGTTGGATGCTTAACTGACTGAGCTACCCAGGTGCCCAGAAATACGTTCTTATGTAAAACAAAGTATGGAAGCTATGTTTATTTTGAACAGCTGTTTATGGTCATTATGCTTTTGTTTCTTCTGTAAGAGTAGAGAAGGAGGAGACTTAACTTTTTCTCATGCCTTTAAAATACGTGTCCTTTGGTTTACTTTAGAAAATAAGAGCTTAAACTGAAATGTCTTAGTGGCAGTGTTACAGGGGCATGACTAATACAATAGTTGGCATCACACTTTTGCCAGAAAGAACCTAATAAATATTTATGACATGTGCATTGTTTTCTTAAATTAGTACCATCTTGGTCTTAGGAATTTAAACTGGTTAATAATTCTATAATAATCACAAGGGTCTGGGTTATGTGCCCATTAATTTTCTCACTTCCCCGAAAGCTAGTGAATTTTAGAAATATTATTATATTGTACTGTTATTTATTTAAAATAATTTCAGATGTCATAGTATTTTATTTTAGGGATTTGTTTCTTAGGGGAGGAAGGATCGTATATCCCACTGGCATGGCCAACACTGCCTTGTCTAAGTTATCCACCACCTGCCTAGACCTTCTGATTTTTCACTTTCTTCATCTGCAAAACAGGCATGATATTATTTATTTTAAATAATGTCACAAGATATAATTTAATGAATGAGTTCATTAGTACCCTATAATGACTACTTTCTCAATAACAGTCTTTTAAATTATGGCTTTTTAATTATGGACAAATCTCATTTTAATGGTGCGAGAAAATATGAAAGAGGGGTTGATTACATACAAAAATATATTAAGGATAGTGGACATTGGATGTCTTACTGTCAATAGAGTTACAAATAAAGAAAGGAGGAAAATTAAAATAAATCTATGAGGTTCAATGGGAATTCATATCACAATGTGATCCATACTTTTTAGTACATATGGATAGATAAATAAATATGATTTAAACACATACATACATTGATACATTTGTATAGTGTGTGTGTGTGTGTGTGTGTGTGTGTGTGTGTGTGTGAGTTAAGTGGAGAAAAGGCATAGCAATATATTAGTTATTAGTACGATAGAGGGGTAATTAATAATATGTCTTTCCCAAGCTCAAATTTTGAACCACCTTTGAGGGACAATGTTTGACAAATGGAAATTAACATGCCATCTTTGCTTCTATAAAGCCATTGAAGAATGAGCCTTACATGTGTGACAATGATACTGTAACTCACCGAAAGATGAACCCTCCCACTCAACTGTAACATAGACTAGGGGCCTTTGCCAACCCCTCATTGCTGGGCAGTGAGGAGGCTACAGCTGTACTTTCCTAAAGGAGACAAACTCCAAACAGAAAAGCTGAAGGGAACGATTTGGAAAAAAGGGACAATTCCTTATCCCAACTCACTGATCAGAGAAGTCCTTCATTCTCGGGAGACATTTTGAAGCCAGGCTGTTAACTTTATAGATAACCCAGGACATTATAAACCTAGGAAGGGAAAAGGAATTGACTGAAAGGAAGCTACAAATACATCACTGAAAATAGTCCTGGGGAAAATAAAATGAAGGTGGATAGGACATTACTGACTCATTTTAAGGAAGGAGCAAGAGAAACTCAAAGAATTGGGTTTCTCCTGTAGCCCAGCAAAGTGCCTAGGATTTTGAACTCGTGACATATAAATTAGAGAAGTTTAATAGACTTAATGTAACAAAGAAAATTTGATATAAGCTGAGAGGGGAAATATCTGATGCTTCAAAGGAGAAAGGACATAATGAATTTAGCAGCTTTACTTTTTAAATTCTTTAGAATAAATATATTTACATATTGTACTAACTGAAATGTGTAATAAAAAATCTTATTTAAAATACACGCAATTTAAGTAGCCACTCTATAATCTGAAGGGGAGCATTGATAGATGCTCTGGAATTCAGAATGGTATGTCAAGGAAAATCTGACCAGTTGACCAATTCTGCTACACCCAAAGCAGCACAATGTGCCTAGGAGTGGTTTTCTGAATTTCAAGCAGGCTCTCTGGTAATGTAAATGTTTCAACGAAGTTGCCTTGCAAACACAAAACCTGCTAGATAAAGGACAAATATATTCACTGTGAATATAGATAAATAAAAAGAAAACCAAATGAAAACTTCGTATCGGCTCAAAATTTCCTTTCATTTAATTTTGATAACAAGGCAAAAAATGTATTTAAACCTTAAAAAAAAAAAACTCTTGGGTCAATTTTTCTCCCCCTAATATTCTTTCCAGTGCTTTTGGCAGAGTCTACGGTATGTAACCAAGAGCTCAGTCTTGATTGAAAATGTCTCTGGCTTCTTTTTGCGTTGAACTAAAAAAAAAAAAAAAAATTTGCATGTGAATCATTCAGAGATACTGACGCAGTCCTGCAGAAGACCTTTTTATAACTATATCTTGCCATGACTTCTATGGAATAAAGAAAGTTATAAAAATCAAATTCCAAGGAAATCAATGAATTATTTTCCAGACAGCTATTCACCATTGAAAAGATCTTCTTTTTAGTCAAACTTAATAATCATTCTTTTTTATCTCCTTTCTTACTTTCCCTATGAGTCTATGCATTTCGATTGTTAGGCATGGCTGAGGTCAGGAGAGATGGAAGAAACCCGCTCGGAGTAATTCTTGGTTCCTCCAATGCTTCTGATTTCCTTTGTTAAAATCTAAAGGATGCTTTATCAAAAGAAAGGAGTTGTGGATTTTCCCTTTACATTTATGTGAATTGGTCGTAATAATTCTCTGCTGAGAATAAACACTCCTGGCTATTCTGGGCCACGGGAACATGTATATGTGCAACGTGTGTTATTTACTCTATAGTCAATGTGTATGTTTTATTCTGTGAAATACAGGCTATGCTTGTACTCTCTCTTGAAAAATATTGCTCTTGGATGTTTAGATCTAAGGAAAACTTTGTTTGCTTGAAAATGCACCCTTACTGCTCTATGAGTTATACCGTGAAACGTGGGAGGCTAATAACAACTGCCCTTTAACTCATTACTTAAGCAACTAAAGTATTTTGTGCTCAGTCTGTCTTAGCAGGTACAGACATTCTTGCCAGGGCTCCCTAGAGGAAGTAGAACCTTCCTACCTCCAAATCTTTGCATATGTGACTTCTTCACTTAAATGTGTTGGTCTGTATTTTTAACAAAAACAGCATTTTGGCCTAAAATTTTTCTTAATGTTTATTTATTTTTGAGAGAGAGAAAGAAAGAGTAGGGGAGAGGAACAGAGAGAGAGGCGGGGCGGGGGGGGTGGGGACACAGAATCCGAAGCAGGCTCCAGGCTCCAGGCTGTAGCACAGAGCCTGATGCGGGGCTCGAACTCATGAACCACGAGATCATGACCTGAGCCGAAGTTGGACGCTTAACCGACCGAGCCACCCAGGTGCCCCCCCGCTGCCGCCCATTTTGACTGTTAAAATTCTATATTCCATCAATAAGAAGAAGGAGGAATAAATAAAGTTGGAACTGATGGAGAGCATCTGGATTATTCAAAAAAGGGATGGGCCAGAACATATTTGATGTGTGGTATATATGCTGTCTCCAAAATGTACAGAGACTTCTCTTAGTGGCAGGAGATGTGGGGGGCTATTACTTGTCCATTGTCTTATAGGTGATATGCATCTAACCACTGGACTCTTAAAACTTTCATTAACTGACAAGACTTGAATTTCTGTCCATGTGTCTCTGCCACCTTCTGACATATATCTGCTACCTTAGGTCCTCTAGGGTACCCATCACTTCCTCTTTACCAAGTCCAACCGGCATGATATCACGGGCAGAGAGGGCCAGTGTGGTATTCTTCAGAATGTTAAGATAAGATGCCCAAGGTTCCCAAAACCACAGGATGGCAGAACGTGCAAAGGTTAACCTAGTTGAGAGGGAAGAGGGTTAACTGGCACTGCTCTGTAAAGTCTGATTTTTGTTCTTTCCTGAAGGTGGGAATGAAGACTTCATTCACCAGATCAATAGCATACAAAAGCACTATCGACTGTACTGATAGGCATTCGTAATGAGCTGTAATGAAGGAAACCACCTGGAGTAACTTCCGGCAGCCCGCCATCATTTAACATGTTCTGAGCGGTTTTATTCATGGTGTAGATAGGTATAGAATGGAGATATTATGAGGACCACTGTGCCAGCTTCTGTCAATTCTTTTGTAGTAGTGCTGAGCTCTGGTGCATATAACTAAGTCTTCTGAGACATAATATTGCTTCTGTTTAGGTGAGGTGCGTGGAAGGCTTTTTCACGGGCTTCCACTTGGCGGTATTAATGCCTCTTGCTCCATAGGTCACAGAACTACCATATGGTTCTGCAGGTGCTAAGTATGTCTGTCCCAACTTATACATTCAGGTTAGGATGAAATAACCACAAGTGAGTCTATGGACCTAGTATACTCACTGTGAGACAGACTTTGGCCAAATTCTGTTTTATCATTTCTGTCAGCCTACCCAACTTTTACCAGAAAACCATGAAGATATTTTCAGTGCTTTTCTTTCAGCTCAGGTCACGTATTTGACTTCCTTAAAAACCAGAGCACTCCTATTTTCATACTGCATGTTTATTCTGCAAATGGCTCGGATCCTATCAGTAAAATATCAAAGGAATATTTAACAAAGATACTGTGGTGACCTCCGTCAAGGTAACTGGCTTGTTCTTTAGTCAGTGGGTTACAGATGTGTCGATGAAATTAGATCTGGATATTGACCGAAAGATGGCAGTTTTCCATTGCAGCTCACCAGGTCTTGGTTTTAATTATACAGGTTAAGTGACCCTCTGGTCTACTGTCCATTTGTCTCATGCATAAGACCACCATGATGTATTAGCTTTCACCACAGATCTCTGCAGATCAAGACAGCCTCGGTACAAATCACATCTTTCTGCTCATGATGACACTTACAGCTACTTAGCCTCTGATAGTTAACTCTTGTCCTCTGATCCCTGCGGTGCAAGTATCCTATCATCTTCATTTCGGCCATCAAATCCAGCCTACAGAGGTCAGTCATCTCTTAAAGATGGTAAGGGAAGCACTCTGCGTCCTCCAATAGGACACAGTACTGCAGTGTGTTTAAAGGTCTTAAGTTGATAAACCATTCTAACATACCCAGTTTCCCGAACTCTCTGACCCTTTCTTCAGTACTATGCTAAGGAAGTTCTGGTATCTTCACTTTATTTACCTAGGTCATCACCATATACAAGATTCAAGAAACTGTGGTAAATGTCCAACTTTGAATTGTCTCAGCTATTCTTATCAGAACACTAAATCTTATCATGGCTGAACACACCATGTCAACAAACTCTCCCCTATTTAGGATGATATTCTGCTCTGCTCTCTAGTTCAACAATGTTACGAATCGCTCTCAATAGGCTCTCTGGTTTCTTCTGTTTCTACAACTAAGGAATTCATTTGGCCTGTACATTATTTCCACTTTGAGCTTACATGGTCTGAGACATAACTCTGGCATTCGTAAATAGCATAAACTAGGTAATTACAAATAACAAATATTTAAATTGGATTAAACAGTTCAACTACAATTGAATACTATTTGGCAATAAAAAGAATCAGTACTGATATATGTTACAACAAGGATGAAGCTCAAAAAACTGTACTAACTGAAAGAAGCTAGCCACAAAAGACTATATTTGTGTGATTGCACTTATGAGAAATGTTTAGAATAGGGGACTCTATGGAGGAAGAAAGTGGATTTGTGATTGTCGAGGGCTGGAAGAGAGAGGTGGGAAAGAGGGAATGACTGCTACTTGGCACTGGGTTTCTTTTTGGGGGGACGAAAACGCTCTAAAATCAGAATATGGTGATGGCTGCCCCACTCTAAATATACTAAATACAACCAAACTGTATAGTTTTAAATGAGGGAATTTCATGGTATATAAATTATATACCATTAAATCTGTCAAAATAGCAACTAATGGCTAACTTTAAGACGCTTTTACCAAGCCAAAGACACACACTAAGTAAAACAATCCAGTTACTCAAGGGGTGCCCGGATGGCTCAGCTGGCTAAGTGTCAGACTCTCAATTGCAGCCCAGGTCATGATCTCACTGTTGGTTGACTTTGAGCCCCATGTAGGGCTCTCCACCGATGGTGCAGAGCATTCTTGTGATTCTCTCTCTTTCTCTCTCTCTCTCCGCCCCTTCAGTACTTTCTCTCTCTCTCAAAATAAATAAATAGGCTAAAAAAAAAAAAAAGAATACAGTTATTGAAAATAGACCTGCAGTACAAAGATTATTAAGGCCAAAGAGTATTACTAATAGAAAAAAAATGAATCATTCACTAGGGCCAAATAATTATTCTATATATTTATAGATATATTAACACAGCCTCTATATATACCAAAATAGAAATTAACAGGAAGTGAAGGAAACTCTCCATGTGAGTGGGAAATTTTAACCCAAATATCTCATAATAGATATTCAATGACTATATATGAATCTGTACATATATAGTATATATGGTATATAGACAAATATGCAATATGACATATATACAAAATGTGTATATAATATGTGTGAAACATGTATGTGTATATGCATATATACTACATATATATATACATATTATATATATATATATGCATATATATACTATATTAGTATATATTACATATATACTAATAATGTCATAAGGGATATAGGAAAGAATTGAGGACACTCTGTTTTAAGGTACTATACTATACACGAAGAGGTAGAGGGTTATTTGATGTAAACTTATTAGCTTAAAAATTGTTATCTGTATCTATACTGTAAGTTACTACCCGTACATGTATTTACTTGCTCCATCAGCTGAGAGGACCTTGAAGCAATGATACCCCGCAGCAATAAGCATATGCAGGTTTCTCATACCATCCACCAAGAAGACCCATGGCTCCTTGGAAAAATGGTTAACTCCATGGCTGCAACATGAATATATGAAATGCTCCTGGAACATCATATAGTTCCAGTAGGTAGGGATGTACTCAGAAACAAAACAAAACTAAAAGCCCACAGCAATGGGGTTATATCAAGGGGACACAATGTCAACTAAAGGAGTTTCCAAGGATCAAAGGTGGAAAAATCGGAGCGACAAAATAAAGCATTACTGGATTTAACCTAAAACATAAAATTGTATCATTATTCCATCCATACTTAAATCAATTCATGATTTAAAATATAAATTTAAATGAGATGCATATACAAATCTCCCATAGAGCATAATTACAAATAATTTATGTAGATACTTCACTCTCAAGGAGGTGAAACATAACTCCATCTCTCTAAATGTAGGTTGTACATAGAGACTTCTGTCCCAAGAATATGGTAGGAAAGGGAAGGGGAAGTAGAGTAGAGAAAGGTCAGTCACATGATCAAAGTTAGCATCAACAGTGGTGAGTCAGTTTGACAGTAGGTACACATGATATCTTGTAAAAATGGCACTTTACCCTGTGGTCCTCTTTCCTCAAACACATAACTCTACTCTAATTATGAGGCAAACATCAGACAAATTCCAATTGGGGGACAATCTACAAATACATGAACAGTATCCCTCAAATGTCAACATTGTCGAAAACAAGAACAAAAACAAATCTAAGAAACTGCCATGGCCAATAGGAACCTAAGGAGATAGGAGGATTAATTATAATGTAGAATTCCAGTTGGGATCCTGCAATTAAACAAGGTAAATAGGTATTAAAAAAAAAAAAAAAAAAGCAAAAAACCTAAGGAAATCTGAATGAAGTATAGACTTTAGTTAATAATAATGTGTGAATATTAGTTCATTAGTTGTGACAAATGTACCATACTAACATAAACTGAAAATAATAAGGAAATGGGTTTGGAGTACACAGGAGATTTTTCTTTCTATTATCTTTGCTACTGTTATATAAATATAAAAGTAGCCCAAAGTTAGAAGTTCATTTTAAAAATCATTTGGCTTCTATTTACTAGCAATGAACAATCCAACAGTCAAATTAGGAAAGCTATTCTATTTAAAACAGCATCGAAAAGAATACAAGAGTTGGGAATAAGTTTAACAGGACACATGTTGATTTGTACATTAAAAACTGCCAAATATTTCCGAGAGAAATTGAAGAAGATCTAAATAAATGGAGAGATATTCCATGTTTGTGGACTGGAAGTCTTAACATGGTTAAGATGTTAATTCTCCCCAAATTGATTTAGAAATTCAACATAATCTCTATCAAAATCCCAGTAGACCTTTGCACAGAAACTGACAAACAAACTAAAATTGACACAGACATACCAAGAATGTGGATTGTCAAACTAAGTTTGTCAAAGGAGAATATGCAATTCCAAAACTTACAGTAATCAAGACAATGTGGTACTGACTAAAAGATAGGCATAGAGATCAATGGAACCAGAGTACAAAAATAAGCCCTCACATTTATGATTAACTGGCATTCAATCAGGTGCCAAGACACTTCAATGGTAGGGCGGGGGGGATATACAGTTTTTTCAAGTAGTGCAGGACTAGTAATTAGATAGCTGTGTGCAGACAAATAAACCCTGATCTCACAACATACACAAAATTAACTCAAATGGATCTTAGTCTTAAATTTAAGAGCTAAAGCTGTTAAATTTCTAGAAGTCACAGGAGAAATCCTTGGGTTAAACTGGTGTTTTCTCAACCTTGTTTTCATTCTTACCCCTCCTAAAAGAGATTTTTAAACATGTTTGTCTAACATTATAAAATATAAAATTCTAATTGAAATTTTAATATAATAGACATGGCTTCTTTGAAATTTTAATGTGATAGATTTAGGTTCTTCCTCTCTCCCTCCCTCTCTTCCTCCTTCCCTTCTTACCTCCTTCCCCCCTTCCTTCCTCCTTTCCTTCCTTCCTTCTTTTTCCTCCCCTCCTTTCTTTCCTCTTTCTTCCTTCCTTCCTTTCCTTCTTCCTTCCTCTCTCCTTCCTTCCTTCCGTCCTTTTCTTTCTTTCTTTCTTTTTCTTTCTTTCTTTCTTTCTTTCTTTCTTTCTTTCTTTCTTTCTTTCTTTCTTTCTTTCTTTCCTTTCTTTCTCTTCCTTCCATCCTTCCTTCTTTTCCCTCTCTCCTTTCTTTCCTCTCTCTTTCTTCCTTCCTTCCTTCTTTCACTTTTTCACTGATGCAGAAGAACCCATACGTATGCCCTTGAAACTGATATGCCTAATTGAAAATGTGCAGATTTGGTGAAGGGTTTTTAGGTGTGCTGCCAAAGTATGAGCTAGACAAGGAAAATTGGTAAACTGGACTTCACCAAAATTTAAAATTTTGTGCTTCAAAAGACACTGATAAGAAGATTAACATACTACTCATAGACTAAGAGAAGCTATTTGCAAACCATATATCTGATAAAGGACTTGCAGCTAGAATATGTAAGGAATTTTATGACTGAATAATATAAAGATGAACATCTTAGTTAAAAAATGGGCAAAACAGGGACACCTGGGTGGCTCAATTGGTTAAGTATCTGACTTCAGCTCAGGTCACGATCTCACTGTTTTGTGAGTTTGAGCCCCACGTTGGGCTCTATGCTGACAGCTCAGAGCTGTGAGTCTGCTTCGGATTCTGTGTCTCCCTCTCTCTCTGCCCTTCTCCTGCTCGCTCGCTCTCTCTCTCTCTCTCAAAAATAAATAAACATTAAAAAAAGAAGTATATAAAAAATGGGCAAAACAAAGCACTTAAATAGACATTTCATTAAAGAGATATATGAATTAAGATGTGCTCAACATCATACATTATTAGATAAGGGCGAATGAAAAATGCAATGAGATACCATACAGAGCCATTCAAATTGCTATAATATGAGAAAAACAGACAAAACCAAGTGTTTTGTGTAGATTTGAAAAAATGGAATCCCTCACATATTAGACAATGATACAACCACTTTGGTAAACAGTCTGACAATTTCTTAAACTTAAACTTATCATAAAACTCGGCAATTCCACCTTAGGTAGGAATCTACCTAAGAGAAATGAAAATATATGTCCACTTGTGTCCATACTGCAAATGTTCACAGAAGCATTATATAGAATAGTGTCAAAATGGGAAAAATCCAAGTATCCATCAACTGGTGTATAGGTAAACAAAGGTAGTGAGTGTATGTATGTATATATTCGTATATATATATGTGATACATATTTATATAATATATACTTTATATATTATATGTTTTTACATATAAAATTTCCATTAAAAGTAATATGACTCAGTAATGAGAAGGAATAAAAGTATTGAATCATGCTACAACATAGTTGAACCTCAAAAACTTTAAGTGAAAAAAAGCCATATACAAAGACCACATAGTGTATAATTTCATGAAATATCCAGAAAAAGGCAATTTTTAGAGATGATAGTTTTCTGAGGCTGGGGATGCTTGTGGGTACTGACTTGACAATAAAGCACTGGACTCCTGGGATTTTTTGGGTGATGAACATGTTCTAAAATCAGATTGTAGTCATAGGGCCACAGCTCTACAAGTTTACTAAAAATCATTGGTTGTACACTTACCATGACTCACATTTATGGTGATACATTTTATTCAATAAAGCTTATTAAGTATTCTGCTTAATAGTGTTCTAAATATTTATGGCCTTGCAAAGATTGGAGTTTGAACTAAAAAGGATAAAGACTGGCATAAAACAATGACGAATTATGTCAGAAAGCTTGGTCAAAAGGGAGTTACACTTGAGCAAAAAATATAGTTTAAGATCAACTTTAAAGGATGATTTGGAATTCAGAAGCAATGTAGAGACTCAAACACAGAAAATGCTTACGGCTGACCAAACTCACGTGGGCACTGTTATAACTTATGTTTAAACCCCTATGATGGGCCAGGGGTAAGGGGAAGATGAAAAATGGTAGGACAGGAGTCAGGAGTACGCACCCCTAATGTTGTTGAAAGGCAACCCTCAAGGAGCAAGACTGCAAACATAATTTCAGGTCAGCATCAGGGTTCTGTGAAGATACAGCAAAAGCTGCTTCCTGACTAGAATCATGGACGAATGGAGAAGAGCCTAGAGTCAGGTCACAAGTCAGGTATACAGTTCAGAAGGTAGATGCTTGGGGCCTTGGGTGTATTGTTGAAGCTGAGGCAGAGAGTAGGAGAGAAAAACTCTCGGGAGGTATGTGTGTGTGTGTGTGTGTGTGTGTGTGTGTGTGTGTGCACGCATGCGTGTGTGGGGAGGGTGAGTAGAATATATGTTGCCAACAGGTGTAAGAGAGTCTTTGAGTGAAAATTAGCATATCTAAGTGTATCTTAGATCTAAAATAATGATGGTCCTATTCTTTTTTTCATTAAACAGAGATTTTTCCCATTAAGAGCAAATCTTTACATTAAAGAGGTATTTTTCTTTTCATAAGAATTGACTTCTTGTTTCAAATGATACATGTTCACACAGCAGTCTGCTGGACCTTTTTTTTCCCCCCATTCAGGAGCGATATAATCTCTTCTTCTTGAATATAATCAAGAGAATGCAAAAAGCATTAATGGCAGGTCCAGATATACCTCGTTAACTTCTTTATTCCAAAAGACATTTGACAAGTCAGAGAAAACTCTCTATGGAGAAAATAAGCTTGACATGTCATAGACTGACAGCAGTATGTGCTTATTAAATAGAATTTCACAAAAATAATGATTTGATGGTTCCCTAATATCATGAAATTCCTTATTTCCTATGAACTTCTTTATCTCTTTATTTTTTCCAGAAAATAGAGAAACTAATCTTTTCTTTTCTTTTCCTTTTCTTTTATTTTCCTTTCTTTTCTTTTCTTTCCTTTTCTTTTCTGCAAGTGTGTTTGTGGTTGATCATCCAGCTCAGGAACCCATACTATAAAAGCAATCAGTTACTTAGAAGATTTTGTAAATTAAGCCCCTTTGTACCTTGGAGAATATGTGATTTAGGTCGCTTACAGAGCAAGCTAAAATACAAAGAAAAATAGCACTGGCCTTTTCAAGTGCAGCTTCACTGAACATCCTATTTTCTGCTATGAACCACACGAGTCTGGGAGCACAGACTTGGAGAAAGCAGGTCTTCACAAAGAGATGTCTCTAGTAGCAGTATCTCTTTTATTAGATTATCCTGGTCCAGGTTCCGTATGCGTGGCTCCAAATAATAGAAGCAGAATAGCCCTTCCCCAGGCAGAGTGAATAAAAGTACCTAATATTCAATGTGCACAGTTTCCAGAGGGTCTTGGCGAAGTGGATGGTTATGTTTACACTGTTGACATTAACATCATAGTTCCAATACGAGAAAAGTCAATGTAATAACTAAAAATTAGTGCTGCATGTATACTTTTGATCCTTTGGTGACATATTAAAGGCTGGTGATATCAGCCTCCACTAAGTAAAATCTCCTTATGTCAATTTTCAATATTCCAGTATCATTATTTAAATGTTTTATCCTACAAATAGAATGTGGCTGGATGTATTTTACTCAATCTGAGAATCTCTTCCTTAAGGTAGGAATATAACCCTTTCCAAGTATTTGGATTTCTCATAGGTTTGTACTTCTTCCCCGTCAATTTACTTTTACTTTTTTTATTTATCGTGATTTGTCAACCATCTATGAAATGGGATATTAATAGAAAATAGTTCATGGCAATACTGTGAGTAGTAAATGAACAGTGCTTGGAACATAAAGTTAACAATATATAACTGTCAGGTACAACATAAAGGACATTTTGTTTCTTTATTTTCCTCTAGTGGTTATTTGTACCTGATCACATCTAATGTGTGTTTTCACATTTGTTTAAGAATCATAATAAAATAATGAGTATGCATAGACTTCCTACCTCGAAGAAAACAGGATATTTGAATACTGTCTCACCCCAACTTTCATTAACCATTTATTGTTTTATTTAAAAAAAAAGTTTGTTGTTTTAATACTGTGAAATTCTACTTGCATTTTTTTTGCATCAGAAAGCAATTCTTTCTGAACAATTTCAGTAATCTTCACTTTTATATTGTAAATACATTTTAAGATTTCACAATCGATTTCACTATTTATGGACTCTCTCATTTCTTAAATTCTACTTCTTCTCTCTCATGTTTTATTTTTCTGCAGTGGATCCTAGATACTTATTTTTCTATGTAAGCTTTGTTGCTGGCAGCATTTTTGAGACCTAACATGTTCTGTGATACCTCTGTTTTCATACTTCATTGATAATTTGGACGGATAGCAAACCTAACTCATTTTTTCCCTCAGAATTAAACACTTAAAAAAAAAGCTAATAACATTTTGACAGCTAGATTTTCAACTGAGAAATGTGATGCTGTTCTGATTTTCTTCACCCTACTCTTTTTGAGTTCAGAAGCTACAGAAATATGTTTCTGTAAGGGTCCCTTCGATGTTTTCTCTTCATTGCTGCCCAAAGGGCCCCTTTAATCCTAAAACTTGTTCTGTTTTTCAGTTTATAGAGATTCTTCTTTAACAAATTATTGATTGAGTCAAATCATTACTCCTCTCCCCACATTGTCAGATCCCCGTTTAATCTTTCTTTTTTTCCTTCTTTTCCTAGGACCTTGGTTACTTGGATGCTGGATCTGCTCCATCTGGTCTCCCCCATTCTTAACTTTCCTCTCATTTGTTCTTTATCTTCTTTTCTGTATCCTGGGGGATTTCTTTGGTTCTGTCCTGCAGAATGCTAATCCAGTCGTTCAGCTCTGGAAGAGAGCCCCCTGCTGAGCCTGCTGCTCCTGGGTGGAAGGTCTGGACAGTCAGCTTTCCCCTGGTGATGTCTGGGAGCAGGGGAGGGATCTGGGGAAATGCGCAATTGCAAAAACTTTGCATTCATTGCGGAGAATTTTAATGTATGTCATTAATAGCCAGGGTTGTCTTCCTGTTTTCCTTCTCTGTACTGATTTTCAGAATTTTTTTTATCTATGACTTTTTTTAAATGTTTATTTATTTATTTTGAGAGAGAGAGAACACAAGCAGAGGAGGGTACAGAGTGGAAAGCGAGAAAGAGAGACAGAGAGAGAGACACACACAGACAGACAGAAAGAGAATCCCAAGCAGGCTCTGCATTGTCAGGGTGGAGCCTGATGCAGGGCTTGAATGCACAAACAGTGAGATCATGACCTGAGCCAAAATCAAAGAGGTGGATGCTCAACCACCAACTGAGCCACCCAGGCATCCCCATCTATGACCTCTTTTTGGTTCCTACTCCCAGGCCTACTCTAAAGATTCCTCACCCTCCCACAAGTCAAAGCTGAAAGAGCATTTTCAGTGCTTTTGTCTGAGGACAAGTCCGCAGCCACCATTTTGTACACACAGAAACAAGGCTGAACACGGCAGGTAGTTCTTTCAATGATAATCCCTTTACCTACCCTGTCGGCCAGCTCCAATTCTTTGTATCTGCTTTGCGTTACTTGAAGGGACTCCAAGGCTTGTGAGCTCCTTGTGAAGAAAGGCTCTTCTCACCACGGCAGCCTTTTTCTATGCATTGCGCTGTTCTTACTACTCTGGTTTCTGACTCATTCCAGTCTTCTCTGTTTCCTGTGGTCCATCGATCCCTCCGGATGCACTCTAGGATCTTTCTCCTCTCCTCCTCCCCCTTCTTCCAGCTGTATTACTGACATATGTGTTTCCTTACAGTTTTTGTTTTAGCTTTTTTTTTTTTTTTTTACTAGAATCTTGGGAAAAGGGGAGACAAACACTTCTGTTCTTTCTACCATGTTGAAGAGTAACTTTGGTAGACTGTTTGGACTGGCTGAATCAACTTCAATTACAAGCTTCTTCATCCTCCATTTCTATTATTGAAGTTATGAAATCTAGAAACTGGTGTCACGAGTCTCCTTGAAAGCCAGAAGTGGCTACATGACTTGGTTTTGGACAATGACATGTAGGCACCTATCTTGGGGGGAGGGTTTCTTTCATGAATAAAAAGTAAACACCATTTACCTTTTTTGTCCTTTACGTTTTTTTTCCTTTTTCCTTTCATCTGACAATCTTTAGAGAATGAGCATGGGATTCAAGCCTACACCCTAAAGACAGTGGAGCATAAAGAAAGAAATCTTGGTTTCTGATAGTATAGATGAAGGGCTGAACCAGCATAAGCAGTATTTTTCCCAGGTTGTTTTTTTTTGTTTGTTTGTTTGTTTGTTTGCGGGGAGAAGAACGCTATTTTTTAAAGTTACTCTTATTTATTTATTTTTTTTTAGTTTAGTTTTGTTTTTCTTTTCTATCAGCTAAAGTTTAATGCAAACTGACTAAAGCTTATTTCTGTCTTCGTAAGCCCCAATATGTTACTACAGCAGAGGACTCTGCATCTTTCAGTGAATTACTAGTAAAACATCATTTCTGATTACAGGTTTTAGGACTACATAATATGTCACTGAAATGAATTCCATTAATCATTATTAATTATCAATATTATTAACTTAATTTTGTTAACACGGCAATATTCCCCCATTGGTCTATAGATTGAACATGATCTCTACCAAACCTCCTTCTAACTTCAGTGAAGAAATTGAAAAGCTGGCTAAAATTCATATGGAAATGAAAACGATCCAGAATAGCCAAAAAAAAATGTCAAAGAGAAAAAACGACATTGGAAGACATCTGCTTCTCGGTTTCATAACTTACGGCACAACTAATTTAGAGAGCATGCTGTTGGCCAAAGGACAGACAAATAAATCAATTATTGATATAATCATGACATATTGGTTTAATATAACTGGAATTCATTAACACAATTAAATATAAATGATGAAAGTCTAGCGAGTCAGGATTTATTTAGTAAAATTTGAACACTAGCTTGGGGAAGAAACCATTTTATTTTTTTTCTGTTTGTAAGCTGGAGTTTTACTTCATTATATTGTCAAGGTGATATGCCAGTTGCAAAACAGTTTACATGTCAAAGATGAGAGTGTCAAAATTCTTTCCGGGGAACTTTTCATGAAAGTGAACATGTAAACATTGTAACAGACATGTACCAAATAACCACACAAGTCATGATGCTGAACTTGAAACTTGACTTCAAAACCACTTTGGAGGATAGCTGAATTATTGCTAGATGGCTTGGATGCATAGTAACAGAATCTGAGGTTTATATAATCGGCAGAAAGAAGATTGCGTAGAAAGTCAAGAAATGATAGAGTATAGGCTACCTTTAAAGTGCCTGTTATTTTGGGAAAATATAATAGTAATTAGAAAAGCCGTAGTCAAGAGAGAAGAAGCAGGCAAATGGCACATTTATCCAGAATGGTTGTTCAGTTTTCCACATGTCTGGGAGTGAGGGTTTAGGACCTCACTGGATATACATTTTTTGTAGTGTTTATTTACTTAATTTGAAAGAGAGAGGGAGAGAGCGCACGGGTTCACCTGCACGTGAGTGGGGGAGGGACAGAGAGAGAGAGAGAGATAGAATCCCAAGCAGGCTCCATACCCTCAGCACAGAGCTCAATGCTGGGCTTGATCTCACCAACTATGAGATCATGACCTGAGCCAAAATTAAGGGTCTGACTCTTAACTGACTGAGCCACCCAGGAGCCCCTGGATGTACATTTTGGAACAAGGGACCTCGTTGGATATTTGAGACGTCTCTCTTCTCTTGGCATGGTGGTAGGGGCCTGTAAGCCTTACCTCACCTAGGTTGTGCAAGGTTACTTTACATGATCTCTGTTTGGGGTCGTAAAGAATGATTTATGGATATGGAGGAAGAGCAGAAAATCCTCGGTGTTTGAGAATAAATCTCAAATAGCACTGTTTGTTGAGGAGAGTATCGATGCCAAGATAAAAATTATGTTTTTGCAGGTAGATATCACTTCTCCATGGAATGTTCCTGGAATTTATGTTAGAAAGCCTAATGATAATGATAATAATGAAAGTATACTTCTAGGAGAGTGTGGTTGGTGGAAACAGCACAAGATTTGTCACCAGAAGAGCTGTGTGCACATCTCAGCTTCAAACTTCACTCATTAGTTCGCCAATGTAGTCAAGCCATTGTTCCGTTTAATCATTGCATCTGAAGGAATATTTTGATCGCAAGCCCAGAGAAACCCAATTTGTTGGCTCTTAAGGAAAAACTAAATTTATTGGCCAGGTACCACAGAGCAGGAATGATAAGCACAGTGTTTGTCTCAGGAGAAGCTCTAGGATCCTAAAATTGGATTCCAGGAATGTTTGTACTGGCTGTGTCTTTTCTCTGATTTTCTCTGCAGGATGGTTATATTGTCTAATATTAGCTTTACCATCTAGAAGGATGCATGTCCATGGACAGCTGTGGATTGACATATAAACAGCTTATGATTTAAGTGGGCAAGGGCCTTCTGTTAATTATATATGTTTGAATATGTCAGCAGAGCTGCTGACCAGGGCAGTTTGGGTCACATGGCCAACCTGTGAACCACAGCTCTTGCCAGTCATCTGAGGCAAGTAGATCAGGGTATTTAGGTGTCCCAAGCTGACTCCTTTGACTAGAAAGTCAGCTTTCTGTGATTATCATACTCAACAACAACAAAAAAAAAAGGTAATAATGTGAGATAGCCAGATACTAGGGAGACAAATCAACGGGTAAATATTACATATATGATATATTACTATTTTCCACTGATGAGGGAGCATAAGGCAAGCTGACAGGCCGCAAACCCCGCCCGTTTCCCCCTCCCCACCAAGTGGGATATGTGTGATATTCCTCAGGCATTCCTGGCTGCCCAAAAACAAGGAAAGGAAATAAACCCATGGCTAACTGATAGAGGTCATAGTCCTGTAGGACCTAAGTCTCCATCACCCTTCCATAGTGATATGGGAAACAAAGGCAGAAGGAAATGGCAGATAGAACTAAATTTCCTTATAACCTGCAGCCCAGGGACAGATACTTGAGCCTGGCAGAGTAAAATGTTTCTCCAGAAACTCCTTAGCTCTTAATGTTAATGCTTTGCTAGAGGGAAAAACCACCTTAGCTTGATAATATCTCTGCCTCCAATATCCCAGGAGTTTTCTTTAGCATATGAAAATCTCACTGGAAACTTCCCCTGGACTTCACCTCACCCCCAACCCCACAGTATACAACCAGTCTCTCCTCATGGTCCTGGGGCAGCTCTTCCTGCCCACGGGTCCTGTTCCAGTGCTTTAATAAAATCACCTTTTTGCACCAAAGACGTCTTCAAGAATTCTTTCTTGGTCGTTGACTCCAGACCCCACGAATCTCACTATCACCCCCCCAAAAAACCTCATCATCCACTATGCGTGTAATAAGTATATGGTTCTCAAAGCAGTTTTGTGAGAGCTGAGTAAGGTAAACCACGTGAAGAGTTTTGAAATCTGTAATGCAGCCCTAGTCCATGAGATGGTCATTCCAGTGTGGTTACATGTACTGAAAATAAAGCAGTTACCTTTTTTACCACTAGATGACAGTCAAGTATAATTAGCCTATCAAAATGTTCACCTTACACAATTACTAAAAATAAGCCTAGAACTAAGTCAGTATTTTTTTTTAAGTGGCCTTCAAAGAGCCAGAAGGAAAATAGTAGATAGGTCCGCCTATCCCTTGGAGAGAACATAATGCTTCTTAGTTTTAGTTATTTCTCAAATTCATTCATTCATTCACTCCTTCAAAAACATGTTTGCTAGATGCCCAATGTTTTAAATTTAGTCTTCTATTTATAAAGCAACATTATTGATTTATAATGTACCTATCTTGAAGTACACCCATTTAAAGCATGCAATTCAATGAGTTTTAGTTTATTTACAGAGTTGTGCATTTATTACCATAATCTAATTTTATAACATTTTTCTCACCCCTAAAAGGATCCTTGTACCAAATAGCAATCACTTGCTATTATTGGCTGGCCATCTTCCCCTCCCCTGCCAGCCTTGGCAACTGACTGACTTTCTCTGTTGATTCTCCTATTTTAGACATGGGTCTAATTTTTAACCAGAGCATCTGGAGTTGAAGTTGTTTTTCAGAGAAATCAACACATGGCCAGTATTTTCTCACAGAGTGATGTCATCAATGCCGCTTACTCACTCACTCATTCTGTGTACCTATAGCACATATTACTGTACTGATTCCTTCCCAAAGTGGTAGAGTTTGTGCCCTACTGGAAGCTCAGTATGGATCCCTTTAAGTTGTACAGAGAAGAAATCAAAGAGCTACATCCAGATCCTCGTTAGTTATGTGTTCCAGGCAGAGAGACTCCATTTGTCCTCCAAATAACAACACTGATATCAGTCAGTATTTGTGGAAAATGTACTATTTGCAGTATTCTAAGAACTTTACATCTATAAATATATTTAAATTTGTAACCAAATTTCAATAGGGTGGAATGTCAATTTGAGAAAGCTTCTTTAAATGAGGTGAAGAACACGAAAACTCTAATAATCCACAATACATTACACGATTACTCTAAATTCACTATATGTGTTCCTACTCTATAACTTTAGAAATGATAAAGCCGAGGTACCAGTTGACATAGCTTAGAAATATAAGAATCCCTATTCAAACTCAGGTAACTTGTTTATAAGCACCAAACACAATATAAACTCATGAAAATTCATGGAGTGTATGGTGTGTTGTTTTTATTAAATGTTGTAATTTCAGTTCTGGAACACTATCCAAAATATAACAGATACTTGATACCTATCTTTAGAATAAATGTATATTTTTCTTTCCTAAATTTTTAATTGGACGAATGCTGTAATTTACCCACTTTTTAATCTCTTTTACTTCCCATAGTAGTCTTTTAAGGAATACGTGGCAACTGGGTGAAAAACAGCATAGCTGCCTTAAATGAAAAAGTTCAACAAGTTACCCCACACTGAAATTCCTTGAGAGAAAATAAAACTAGAATTTTTTATGTAAAAAAATATATATTGCAAAAAATGACTATTTACCAGTTGTTATAACCAAGATATTTACTTCTGAGATAGTCAAGATGTACCTTAGGGCTCAAAGTGGATGAGGGAAAGAGAACTGAAAAGAGACAGTTTCAACACAGTGTGTTGCTTGAGGAACTTAGAGAGGGAAGGTCTTCAAGGGAGGGAGAGTCTGAATTATAGGATGCAGACTGGGAGAGTTCTTCTGGAAACAGTGGGACCTGAACAGAATTTTGAAAGGCAAAAACATTTAGTTACAGATGGAAGGAGATTTCAAGGTCACTCCGAATTAGAACATTTATAAAGACTCAAGAATGGTTAAAGCATAAGGCCTGTTGGAGAGTAGGCTGTGGTGAAGGGCAGAGATGGAAATGAGAAAGGCAAGAGAACCGAGGTCATGAAGGGCTTTGCATGCTATGAATTCAGCAACCATGAGAATCCACGTAAGGACTTTTCAGAGAGGCAGCTTTGGTGGCACTATGGAGAATACAACTGAAAGAACTTGATGGAGGTAGAATGACCAATTAAGATATTGCTATAATAGTTCAAGAGAGAAAATGTGAAGAACTTGAACCAAAACAGGAGAACAGACTGCATGCCTTAGAAGAAATAACAAAAGTAGAATTGGCTAAGAGATTTGAGATGTAAAAGAAAATGGATTCAAAGCTAATATCCAACAGTTTTGCTTGTTCAGCTGGGAAGAAGGTGATGGCATTTACTGATGTGGAGAAAACCAGAGAAGAAACGGAGACTGGGTAGAGACGCTGGACAGAGGAAACGTGAGGTTCCACTGGGACATCCAAATAGACAATCCAGTGTCTACTGGCAATCTGACTGACATAAGAGTGCTGAGGCAGCAGAAACACCAGGGCTGAAGATACACTTTTCAGAGATGTTAGCATGTGGATGATAGCTATTTGTCCCTGGCCAACTCCACGTCATTCTCTAAGTCTTGGTTCTGTTGCTCTCTTTTGTGTAAAGTCTTCCCTGCCTCTTTCAGGCAGGTACGGGTCCCAATGTACATGTGGTGTCTGTGCATGGCCACGCGCCATCCGAGCCATCGTCAACTGGGACTGAAGTTGTTTGTTTGTCTGAGTGTCTAGCTTTTCATATTTTTACTCCCGAGTGTTTTCAAGCCTAGCAAAGTTTCTGGCACATAAAGCGTGTTCAGAAGTAGACCCAGAATTAATCTTTCCGAACCGAAACTAAATGATTTTCAAATCCTTATTAGGATTAGAAAATGTGGGGCGCCTGGGTGGCTCAGTCGGTCAAGTGTGGGAGTCTTGGTTTTAGCTCAGGGCATGATCTCATGGTTTGTGGGATCGAGCCCTGGATCAGCCCCACGCTGACAGTACCTGCTTGGGATTCTCTCTCTCCCTCTCTTTCTCTGCCCCTCCTCTGCCTCTCTCTCTCTCTCTCTCTCTCTCTCCCCCTCTCTCTCTCAAAAATAAATAAATACACTTGAAAAAATAAAGCAATACAAAATGTGACACTGTGAAAGGTAAAGTCCATATTCTAGACTTTGGCACATAAACTTGTCTGGTGCCATATATTTTGGTGTAAGAGGTCTTGTTTTAAAATCAATAGTGCTGAAAATCCTTAAATTTCTAAACTGTTAAAGGGAGTCAGATGCTTTTAAATGTTTAATGAACATGTTTATGTACACCAATTGTGATTTGCTTACTTGGCCTTTTACATTCGGTTTATCGTAGATCGTTAAATGGATCTTGAGCAATGCTTTCAGTCGCTCTAAATGCTATCAGTATAATAACTTAGATCATTATTTACTCTGATATCTTGCCGTTGAGAAATCTTTGTTATAAACTGAGTTTTTAAAATAAAATATTGCTAGCTGGTCAAGCAATATAGCACTTAAGATGGCTCATGACATACTAACTGCTTTTCCTTCCTTTGGTTACTGGCAAGAATGCACAATGAACTAGAGGCAATTTTAAAACGGACTGAGAAACCTGATCATTTTTATTTGTGGCATTAACAAAGACTAATGACTATGAACTGACCTGACAACCGTGATATGTAACAAAGCAAGCATTATAAGAATGATTTAAAAATTCCCTTAAAACCTAAGGCAGTCTCTGTAGTTACATAAGGAGTCTGTTTTTGAGTCTAGAGGCCCAGATTTGGTCCGATGCTCTTGTCATTTGCATTGAAAAGCTGCTTTGAAATTCTTGGATGAAAATGTTTAAGTTATAAAGTTAAGATACTTCATAACTGAGGAACTATATGGTATGTTTCTTTTAGCAATGGTCCTTTTCTTTTTTTAATTTTAATTTTAGAGAGAGAGAGCATGAGTGGGGGAGAGGAGCAGAGGGGGAGAGATAGAGAATCTTAATTAGGCTCCATGATCAGGCCAGAGCCCGATATGGGGCTTGATCCCGCAACCCTGGAATCATGACCTAAACCAAAATTAAGAGTCAGATATTCAGTGGACTGAGCCACCCAGGCGCCCCAGCAATGGTCCTTTAAACTCACCGGGAAGATTATTTGTAATGTAGTTACTTGGTCTTGTCTTGTCCTCGTAGGGTAGGGAGAGTATGAAATAAACCTAATTCTATCACTTGCTACCTTTCTCTGTACTACTAACACAGCAGCTCTGCACGATGGTGGGGTTCTGTGTATTTTCTCAATTTGCAGTCAGGTTCATACTTTCAAGTCACTCCCATCTCATCTGTTCTTAACACTTCCCCTACATAGTCATCCTAGCACAGGCTGGGTGATCAGGAATAATGTCCAAAACCTTTATGCATTCCTGATATGTTAGCCTGATATGATATGTTAGGCCAAGCAAGAAGAGGGACTGTTCAACTGTGGTGGCTAAAGAGACCATCCTGAGGGGCGCCTGGGTGGCTCAGTCGGTTAAGCGTCCGACTTCGGCTCAGGTCATGATCTCGCGGTCTGTGAGTTCAAGCCCCGCATCGGGCTCTGTGCTGACTGCTCAGAGCCTGGAGCCTGTTTCAGATTCTGTGTCTCCCTCTCTCTCTGACCCTCCCCCGTTCATGCTCTGTCTCTCTGTCTCAAAACTAAATAAGCATTAAAAAAAAATTTTTAAAAGAGACCATCCTGAAAATTCATTTGAAAAGAGGTGGGAAGGCTTTAAGGAAATCAGTTTGGGATGGTGCATCACCTTATTGCTAGTAATATCAGGGGGCTGGTCATTACCATGAGGCCTAAACATGAAGGTACAAGTTGAGGGAGGAGGACCTGTAGAAGATGGCCTCATTATAGAAGCCACGGCCTTGGTGGAGGAACACCAAACTGTGGCTCAGCTGCAAGGAAACTGGAGGGGCAATTACCTCAACTTCTTTCTCCTACCCTTGGGTCTTCTTCCAGCACCTACTCTGGGATTAATTCACCCTGAACACAGAGAATAAAGTAGCCTTATTGATGCAGACCACTGACGTTGGCCTCTTAAGGTCAGATCAGGTGGAAAAGGTACATGACAAAAAGCCAGCACACACGTTTATAGACATGTATGCACTCTAAGGTCCATTTCACCAAGGATTCAATGTGATTATATCCATCAGAATTCCACCAGAGAAAAAGACCTGGAAAAATGGATGGATGGTGAGATGGATGGATGGAAGGATGGATGGATAGATTGATAGATAATTGGAGGAATTGGCTTACATGATTGTAAGTTTAGCTAGGCAAGTCCAAAATCCAGAGGGCAGACTGTCAGAAAGGAAGAGTCAGAAATTCTTGGGCAGGAGATGAAGCTTCGAAGTCCACAAATGGAATTTCTCCTTTCTCATGGAAACCTCTGTTCTGTAATTAACTTCTTTCAACTTATTGGATCAGATCAAGTCAAATTCATGAGGATCACGTCCTTATTTAAATAAAGTAGTTGCAGATGTTAATCACATCTATAAAACCCTTTCATAGCAGCGCCTAGATTCCTGTTTGGATGATTCACTGGGGACTACTGGCTGATCAGGTTGACACATTACATGGCCCATTACAATGTAGGGCCAAGGAGGAAGGATTGCCCTCAAATTGGTCTTCTCATAGAAGTTAATATCAGCGAACAAGGATAATTAAGAGAGAAGAAGATGTGGAAAAAAGGAAGTTCTTCAAACATAAAGGCTGCTCTTCAGGGGTGAAATGCGATCAACTGGAGATGCAAACACAGGGCAATGAGCCCAAGCAAAGATTCCTTCTGATTGTACTGCTAACACGATACAAGTGCCATTACCGAAACATGGACATTGCAAGAAAAAGATCCCAGTAATTGAATGTGACTTAGTAGGTGTGTATGCTATGCTAGTCATTGAGGGGGAGAGATTTAGACACAATCTCTATTCTCAAGAAGGTTATCTTCTAATGGGAATATAGCAAAAGATTAAGAAAATATAACAGAGTGTGATTAGTGGCATGGCCTGGTATGCCATGGAAATATGGGGAATGGATAATTAAATTCAGCAGGAGTCTAGGCTTCTGGGAAGAACTGATATAAAAGTATTTGGGGGACAAAAGAGGAAGTGTGACCAAGAATAGCCTGATGTGTGAAGGGAGCAGCACACTGCTCGAGAGGACCTGCAGAGTGAGGTGGCTGCAGCCAGGCCCGACGGGGAGGTTCAGGATTCAGCTTGTGGGCCACAGGCAGAGGTCGTATTACGAGATACCTTCTTCTGCCGAACGTGGCACTCAGAGAGTCTCCTATACGATTTACATCTTATTCCTACTTTATTCTTCCTATAGAAAAGATTTCACATGTCCTTGCTTTCTTGTTTAGAATTCTGGGTTTCAGGGGCACCTGGGTGGCTCATTCACTTAAGTGTCCGACTCTTGGCTTCAGCTCAGGTTGTGATCTCATGGTTTGGTGAACTTGAGCCCTGCGTGTGGCTCTGTGCTAACAGCATGGAGCCTGCTTGGGATTCTCTGTCTCGTCTCTCTCTGCCCCTCCCCCACTCTCACTGTCTCGGTCTTTCTCAAAATAAATAGGAAAACTGAAAAAAAAAAAAAAAAAGAGTTCTGAGTTTCATTCCTTACTGCTATGACTCATGATAGAGTTAACCAGCGAAAACTTTCATTGAAAAATGAAATTGTCCCCAAACCAAGAAGCATCTACAGGAAAAACAAAGCAGGAGAAAGGCTAATATTTCAATATACTTTCATGTGATTTTTCTACTCATATCTATTTGATTTTTTTTTAAATAAAATGTTTACTCTTAAGAAGAAAGCAAATCCCTCCACACATCATAAGGGTCTCAGCCAGAGCTTAAGTTGTATTGTTTCCTGGTCTAGGGCACATTTGCTGGACAGATGGTTGGGTCTAGGAGGAGTCTAGTCACACGAAGAATGGAGGACAGCCCTGGGAAAGATCTGCCTGAGGGAAGAGAGAATTGGGGAGGTCTTTCCAGGAAGACAGGACAGTGTCTGAGAAGTAGAAGGGATGAGAATATTATTAGCAGGTTCAGCAAAAGCATGAAGAGCTGAACTTGGCATAGGATGCTGTGGTTATTATTTAAAGATACCTGTTAGAGTATTTAAATGTTTTAATACGGTCATTACCACCGGGCACTTAAAACTGGTTTGGTGTGCCCATCTGTCATGGGTTGTATTCTAGCTACCAAAGGCTCCCAGGTACCAATTTCTCCAGAGGCTTGCTTTTAGGTGACTGGGGCCACCTCTCCACTCAGAGGTACCAGGGAGTTATGCTGGAGTCCGCAGGGCCTGGCTGCGGGGAGAGGGGTGTCTACCAAACCCCCCTCCCTCGCCTCAAGGTGGGAAGGGTTCTGCTATTTAAGTACCAGAGAATCATAAGGGAAGACATTGAGGTGAGCCTTCTGGAACCTCATCCCCGTTCACCTTCTTCTTCTTCTCTACCCTGCTTCCCTCACCCCTTTCCAGGTTTCTCTTAAAAGCCTGCTTTCCATAAGTCACTCTCAAATAAAAATCCTGCCCCAGGCACTACTTCCAGAGAATCATACCTAAGACAGAGGCCAAAATAATTTTTAGGTAAGTTGAAAACAACAAAACGAAATTTTTTTAATGAAAGAAAAGTGGGTGACTATTTCGAGAAGATTAAAAAAAACCCTAAAGCCAGAAACCAACTATACATTTATAGACTTAACATATAAAAATGTTAAAGACATGATTTAAAAGTCAAACTGGAAGAAAATTGGAACATATTTCAGGATAGAGAAATTAATATCTTTTAAATTTCTTTAAAAAAATCAACAGCGTAGAGGAAAATGTTCAAACAATATAATTCATAAAAAAGGAAATGGGCAGCAAAATAATAGAAAACCCCAATTAAAGCAACGTGGTACTCTGTTTTGGTATACAAAATTCTCTTCCTATCTTTCTCCTTCTTTTCCTTCTTCACCTTCTCCTTCTCCTCTTCCTCCTTCTCCTTCTTCTTTTTCACCTTCTTATTTTTAGAAAATGGTAATGTTCAATGTTGATAAGGATGTAGGGTAAAGGCATTTTTACACAATGATGGTGGGAGTGGAAATTGGTATTGATTTTCTGGCAAGCATTCTTGCAGTATGTTACTGAAAGTTATGCACATGTTTTATGCAGAAATTCCACTTATAGTTGTTTATTTTCAGGAGTTAGAGACATTGTTCAAAGCATTTTAAATAGGATTTTTATTGTACTATTGCATATTACATGAAGTAGAAAAATTCTAAATGTTAAAGTTAATGTAGGAATAAGTATGTGATGGTGACATACTCCTATATCGCCAGTTATTGTTATTTCAGTGCCACAGCATGCTATTCAGTGGAGAGTATTATTATTCACATTTGTAAACACGGTGACGAGGTCTCAGGAAGATGAAGTGACAAACAGGGTCACAAAGTTGTCTAACCTCTGGAGGAACCATCCCATGTTTTCAACCAATATGCAAGCCTACCTTTGCTAAGTCTGATATAAAACACAATCGTGGAAAAAATACCATTATGCGAAAGTATTTGTGGACACTGAGCATGTTCCAAAATGTCTTGCCATATGAAAAAATAATGCAGAAAATAGTATACACAGTATGGAGCATCTATTTTCCATAAGGAAAACATGAAAAGCATATTCACCACCTTATATGAAATTATATAACAGAATCATAACATTTGCTATTGTACATAAATTTCATAAAGTCATACTATGGTGGACACAATGCAGGCTGTCTCCTGAGAACCCCACCTCGTATTAATACCCATGTATAATACTGTCTCCTCGATTGTGGGTGGAACCTGTGATTTGCTCCCCATCGATAGGCTATCTATTGCAAAGGTAATGGGATGTCACTTCTGTATATACATTATATAAGACTATTTGACCCTCTGGGAGCCTGAGAGTGGTCTCTAGGAATTGGCAGCAGCCTTTAGTCTCACAACCACAAGGAAAAGAATTCTGCTAACGATTTAGTAGGTCTGTGAGTTCACTCTTGCCCAGTATAGCCTCTCCATGAGAACACAGCCCCGTCGACACCTTGCAACCTTGTGAGATCCTAAGCAAAGAACTCAGCTAAGCTGTGCCTGGACTTCTGACCCACCAACTGTGACATGTTTTAAGCTGCTAATTTTGTAGTTATTTGCTACACAACTATAGGTAAATAACACCCATAAGTACCTTGGAGCAGGTTTCATTGAATGGTACATTTAAGGAGAGGTTCAACTCCAATTCTACAATCACAAGGAAATCAATTCAACTCCCAGTTGATATTTACACTTATATCTATATGCAGTGAGACATCCAATTTGGGGAAGTCAGAAACTGTCCTAAGTACTTTACAGACACGGCTTATTAAATCCTCACAATGACTCTTCTAGGTAGTTACTGTTGTTGTTTCCATTTACAGTTAAAGAAACTGAAAGAATGAAAATTTACTAAGCAGATGATAAAGAATTCAACCTTTAGGGTTTATTGCCAGGGTGGAGTGAAATGTCTCTTTTGTCTATCATTGTTTAGACAATGACAGTATTGAGAGAATGCAAGATCCACAGACAGAAGTCACACCTCTTTAATAGACACGGAGTTGAAGATCAAAGTTTTATACCATCAACTAGGAATCCCAGGTAGTTAACTAGATTAGATCCCTTCAGTCCGCGGGGAAGCTACGCTTTGCTGTCTGTGTGCGAATCTCAGGGAAGGCTCATCCTGCCAGGGAAACTGTTCTGGAGGACAGAACTTCTCCCCTTCCATGTAGCTTGGAGAGGATAAATTCTCTTCGCTGACACACACGCAAAAACTGAGAGTGTAGAATAACCCCTCCCCATAGCCAACCTTAGCCAAGAGAAACTCTGGTCTCACTGTCAGCAAAAAGCACCAGTGATTACGAGATTCTGCAAAATAAATACACCAAGCAAATTAAAAATAACAACACAATGGCAACGAATATTATTAATTGCTAGCTTGAGTCAGAAAACTCAATAGTTTAAAGGAGAGGGTCTAAAACAATAACTAGAACTGATAGCTTCTATTGAGGATCCATGAGAGAAAGCACAAAGGGTTCAATACAGGGAAAGCCATTAAAATAATTTGTTAGATTTTCAGAGTAAAAAGAAGAAAAAAACCACACACAACACAATGATTTCAATACATCCCCAAATACTCTGATAATTTACTACCATTCCTGATGAAAACTGTTAAGCTTGGGATAGGTGGACATTCTCTTAATGATATATATTAGACAATTGCAGCAAAAATGAGAGCTGCCAGTGAGGATTAGAAAGGTGTCCAGTATGGGGCGCCTGGGTGGCTCAGTCGGTTGAGCGGCCGACTTCGGCTCGGGTCATGATCTCGCAGTCTGTGAGTTCGAGCCCCGCGTCGGGCTCTGTGCTGACAGCTCAGAACCCGGAGCCTGCTTCGGATTCTGTGTCTCCTTCTCTCTGTGCCCCTCCCCTGCTCATGCTCTGTCTGTATCTCAAAAATAAATAAAAACATTAAAAAAAATAAAAAAAAAAAAAGAAATGGGAGAAGATGCAGAAAAACGGAGACCTACATACAGACAGACAGACACAGAGACAGAGACAAAGATGAAGGGGGAAACACAGAGAGAAATCATTTTTCTTAATTTTAATTTTTTACATTTTTTCCTTAATTTTTAGATGCTTGTCTTTGATTATATACCATGATGTTCATAAATAGAGCCTTTCACCTGGGCAGAGTTGAATAAATCCTCATTGACTGGGTTTGGTTTTCTCTTATCAATAAAGCTTACGTTTCCAGTTTCAGCTTGCCGAGAAGTAGCAGCCAAACGTGTTGTAAGCCCATTTCCATCCTTTCTCCTTTTTATTGTCCTCATGTTAGCAATGCCTTCTCAATCATTTGAGGACAAAAATAATAAATACCTAATTGCTTAATGAACAGTCAAATGAAATACGAAGTTCAGGAAGGCCACGAATTATTCACAAATAAGTGAACTGGCTTACTATCAAATATCAGACAAGCAAAAAGAAAAAAACAAAACAAAACAAAAACCTTTGCAAATTACAAAGAGGAAACAAACTACGTTGTACCTTTCCAAAACATCATGCTGAAAGATACAGATTTCTGCTCATCTTTAGCAATTCAGAAATCTAAAAATAACTCTGAGTTGACATTTTTAAACTGTACCGTATTAAAATAAATGTATTCTTGCGGTACCCTTCCATCGGCTAACACACATACGAAATTATGGTGTAGAAAGCAAACATTTCTCCCAATACTAGCTCTCCCCACCGCCACCCCGCCCCATGGATTAAAAAGCCTACAGAATGCATGGAGATGTCACAGCATCCAGCAGAGGGAAGTAGAGAACTTCTCCAAGTGTCTCATGCTCCGTTGTCTTTGTTTCTGCTGTTTTAACTTTGAGTAGAGAACAATCATTGAACTGTCAACCCAAATTAGTACAGAAATGTGTGGAATCTGTTCAGCCCAAGCCACCTCCCTTTTCCAAAAATTGCTCTTCAGTTTACTGTAGCACACTGAGTTATGAAGGGGATATTTGCATGTTTGAAATTAATTTGATATAAAATATGAAAAGGCAAAGAAAAGCATGTGGCCTTTGAAATTCTGTGCATTATTTGTATAGGAAATTCTTCACTACAGGAAGCTTCCAAGATATGATCAAATGGGACTAGCCCCCCAGGTTTCTTCTTTAGTGTCTTAGGATTATAATATTATGTACATGTTGTGGACTAAGCCTTTTTAATAAAGTGAAATAGAGAATGTCAATTATTATAGCCGACTTGCCTTTACCGCACTTTGGAATTGAATGCATTACATAATTTAGAGACGTGTTCTCAACAGGGAAAAGACAAAGCATTAAAGTCAATCCTAAAATTTCTCAAGTCATTCAAAGAGCGTTCTGCCCTTTTGAAGGTGCAAGTAATCTTCATGGAATCTCCTGTAAAAACTCTGGTAAGAAATTGTTGAAAATAACACATTTTGCATATTAAATAAAAATGATACCACACTGTCCTTTCTTAATTATATGTTTAATTCTCAGTGCATCTGTGAAATTAAATATATGATGCTGCTGTTCTGGTTACGTTGCAGACATTTTGTTATGTGCATTTATCTATTCCTTACTATTATATGCATTTCAATTGTATGCATTTTTATGCGTGTTATTGAGAGGGTGGAGAGAACACGGACCAAAATACCTGAAAATCTACCTATGGCTCTGACCTGGATTTTTGAGTTATATGCTGCTGGAAACTTCTTAGTACCCTGATATATGTAAATGTAGGCAGCGGAGGACAACTGTAGCTAATTTAGACATTAACCTTTTTCATTAAAATAACCCTCAATTGCTCATCAAGTTTCTGAGAGGACTGGAGACACAGGTTTAGAGTACAAGGAGCCAGGAACAGCACCTTCAAACACTGGTAAACGGGTCCATGAGCACACCTGGAGAATGACACCACAGGCACCAATAACGCCAGGTACCAGATGCCTCACGACAGCTGCGGCACTGCTGTCTCTGGGAGCTGGAACGAGATTCTTCTGCTGCCACCACCCTTGTCAAAAGGGATCCTGTCCGGAGTACTGATGCATAGGGGCACTTGTACCCCAATGTTTATAGCAGCACTCTCAACAATAGCCAAATTATGGAAAGAGCCTAAATGTCCATCAACTGATGAATGGATAAAGAAATTGTGGTTTATATACACAATGGAATACTACGTGGCAATGAGAAAAAATGAAATATGGCCTTTTGTAGCAACATGGATGGAACTGGAGAGTGTGATGCTAAGTGAAATAAGCCATACAGAGAAAGACAGATACCATATGGTTTCACTCTTATGTGGATCCTGAGAAACGTAACAGAAACCCATCGGGGAGGGGAAGGAAAAAAAAAAAAAGAGGTTAGAGTGGGAGAGAGCCAAAGCATAAGAGACTCTTAAAAACAGAACAAACTGAGGGTTGATGGGGGGTGGGAGGGAGGGGAGGGTGGGTGATGGGTATTGAGGAGGGCACCTTTTGGGATGAGCACTGGGTGTTGTATGGAAACCAATTTGACAGTAAATTTCATATATTAAAAAATAAAAAAATAAATAAATAAAAAAAACCAAAAAACAAACAAACAAACAAAAAAACCAAAAGGGATCCTGTCCATTCATACTTTACTGCATCACTAGCTTCTCTTTGTAGGACTAGGGTTGACCTGTTGATTACCACAGCCTAGAACGCATGCCAAAACCTTAGCTGCAGGGGAAGCAGCGATAGCAAACATGTCAACCGTTGATACTGACACAGTGGCAAATAGGTATTGTTACCTTGGGTGTGAATCCCTCACAGACGAAAAGAATATTCACACCAGGTGACAAAGGCAGTGACACAGGTCCACTACACATATATTCCTCAGCTGCTGAGAGTTATTTAACATGTACAGGAAAACCTTGGTTTGTGAGCATAACTGGCTCCGGAAACATGCTTGTAATCCAAAGTACTTGTGTATCAAAGCGAATTTCCCATTGGCTCAGTTGTGATCATGTGACATTCGGCATCACGTACTACTCATATCGCAAGGTATCGCTTGTTTATCAAATTAAAATTTATTAGAAATGTTTGCCACTCTTGCGAAACACTCACAAAACAGATTACTGGCAATGCAAGGTTTTACTGTATTTATAAATTGTGTGCTAGATGACGGTCACTAACGTAGTTGTTGAGGATACAACTGGGAACCCCACAGATCAAGATTCCTCCAGTTGTGGAGTGTATATTCAGACAAGAGAGGAAACTTAAAACTGTAGACTACATACATCAATAAAATATATATTCTATTAGACAGTCAAATAATAAATGGTAATTATTAAAGTATGTTAAGGGCGCCTGGGTGGCTCAGTCGGTTAAGCGGCCAACTTCGGCTCAAGTCATGATCTCCCGGTCTGTGAGTTCGAGCCCCGCATCGGGCTCTGTGCTGACAGCTCGGAGCCTGGAGCCTGCTTCGGATTCTGTGTCTCTCTCTCTGACCCTCCCCCGTTCATGCTCTCTCTCTGTCTCAAAAATAAATAAACGTTAAAAAAAAAAAGTATGTTAAAAAGAGAGAGGGAGAGGGGAAGGAAGGAAGGAAGGAAGGAAGGAAGGAAGGAAGGAAGGAAGGAAGGAGAATGGAAAAAAACTTTCTCCTGAGGAAATCTCAACATGAGAATGGTCCACTCAGTTCCATCAGATATCATGTAGAACTCCAAGTTAAGGATTTCTGGTAATGCCTACTGCTCCTTCCATATAGCCATTACCCTGATTCCCTAGTCTGTAAAGGTATAGGTTAATTATAAAATTAACCATTGTTGGAAAACACCTCTCTATGGGACTCGTGTTTCTGCACATTTTGAGAAGAAGCACTGACAGCTGTTGTCGCAAATTGTATTTTCATGGATGTCTGTATGATGGACAGTCTTGAACAATATATAATATCTTCCCACTAGTGCAGATGTAGGTTTGTTTCCTGACCAGGATAGTAAAGATAGGGTCTTCCACTGGGTCAAAGGTCAGGCTGATCTGTGAGCACCCACGTTTAAATAACTGTTGGGGTTTCCTAAACTTGGGGTTCCTTAGTTTTGATGCAAACTCATCGCATGTGCAGCATCCAATGAATCTCTCTGCTTTATGCCCATGGGATTTGGGGGGGTGGCAAGAAGAGATGAGGGGAACATGAAGTTCAGGCTGCTGGCCATACTATGAATGATCAAGTCCTCTGTCTCTAATCCAGGGGTTTTATGTCTTCTGTCAATTTCCATGAAATTGTTTCTGACTAACTCATTAGCTTGCAAGATGTCTGGAAAATTACAGACATGTTACAGTTCTTCACAACAGTCACCAATACACTATTTATTTCAGTTTGTGTGGTAAGAGCACTTAACAATATACTATTTATTTATTTAATTTTGGAAGGAACACTTAACATAAGATCTAACATCTTAACAAATTTTTAAGTGGCAATAAGAGTACTGTTAACTACAGACACGATGTTGTACAACAGATCTCCAGAACTTAATCATCTTGCATCACTGAAACTTTCTACCCACTGAATGGCCATATGTTATATATGTATTTATATACTTTTTATAACAGAATGAGAACAGAGAGGAAAGCAAGAGAAAATTAGTTCCACAAGATAAACATGTACATGACATAGTGTGGGTAAAATGACACGGGTCTTTTATTCTGAAACTGGCCCTGAGGCCACTGTTGTCTTTTTTACACATTCCTTCCTCCAAGACCCTTTGCCTTCAGCTGGTTCCTTGTGTGGCCGCAGCTCTTTGTTCAATGAAATGCCCCAAATCCTTTTCCTGGAAAGGTTGGAACTGTTGGCACTTCTTTTTCTCCACCTCCTTCTTACTCGCTTTGATCAGTTTTATTGAGGTATAATTTACTTACAGTAAAATTCACTTTTTAAAGTGTATAATTTGATAATATTTGAGAAATGTAGTACAGTCACAATCACAATATAGAATAATTTTATTATCGCAAAGTGTTTCCTCATGCATCTCTGGTCTCCCAAGTCCTTATCTTCATAGGCTACTTGGACTCCAGTGACTAGAGACAGTGACTTCTTTGATTAGCGAATGTTGAATCAGCCCTGCATCCCAGGAATGAATCCCACTTGATCATGGTGAATAATTCTTTTTATACGCTGTTGAATTCGATTTGCTAGTATCTTATTGAGAATTTTTGCATCCATATTCATCAGGGATATTGGCCTGTAGTTCTCTTTTTTTACTGGGTCTCTGTCTGGTTTAGGAATCAAAGTAATACTGGCTTCATAGAATGAGTCTGGAAGTTTTCCTTCCCTTTCTATTTTTTGGAATAGCTTGAGAAGGATAGGTATTATTTCTGCTTTAAACGTCTGGTAGGACTCCCCTGGGAAGCCATCTGGTCCTGGACTCTTATTTGTTGGGAGATTCTTGATAACTGATTCAATTTCTTCGCTGGTTATGGGTCTGTTGAAGCTTTCGATTTCCTCCTGATTGAGTTTTGGAAGTTTGTGGGTGTTTAGGAATTTGTCCATTTCTTCCAGGTTGTCCAGTTTGTTGGCATATAATTTTTCATAGCATTCCCTGATAATTGCTTGTATCTCTGAGGGATTGGTTGTAATAATTCCATTTTAATTCATGATTTTATCTATTTGGGTCGTCTCCCTTTTCTTTTTGAGAAGCCTGGCTAGAGGTTTATCAATTTTGTTTATTTTTTCAAAAAACCAACTCTTGGTTTCGTTGCTCTGCTCTACAGTTTTTTTAGATTCTATATTGTTTATTTCTGCTCTGATCTTTATTATTTCTCTTCTTATGCTGGGTTTAGGGTGTCTTTGCTGTTCTGCTTCTATTTCCTTTAGGTGTGCTGTTAGATTTTGTATTTGGGATTTTCTTGCAATCCAGATAGGCCTGGATTGCAATGTATTTTCCTCTCAGGACTGCCTTCGCTGCATCCCAAAGCGTTTGGATTGTTGTACTTTCATTTTCGTTTGTTTCCATATATTTTAAAATTTCTTCTCTAATTGCCTGGTTGACCCATTCATTCTTTAGTAGGGTGTTCTTTAACCTCCATGCTTTTGGAGGTTTTCCAGACTTTTTCCTGTGGTTGATTTCAAGCTTCATAGCATTGTGGTCTGAAAGTATGCATGGTATGATTTCAATTCTTGTATACTTATGAAGGGCTGTTTTGCGACCCAGTATGTGATCTATCTTGGAGAATGTTCCATGTGCACTCGAGAAGAAAGTATATTCTGTTGCTTTGGGGATGCAGAGTTCTAAATATATCTGTCAAGTCCATCTGATCCAATGTATCATTCAGGGCCCTTGTTTCTTTATTGACCGTGTGTCTAGATGATCTATCCATTTCTGTAAGTGGAGTGTTAAAGTCCCCTGCAATTACCACATTCTTATCAACAAGGTTGCTTATGTTTGTAATTGTTTTATATATTTGGGGGCTCCCGTATTCGGCGCATAGACATTTATAATTGTTAGCTCTTCCTGATGGATAGACCCTGTGATTATTATATAATGCCCTTCTTCATCTCTTGTTATAGCCTTTAATTTAAAGTCTAGTTTGTCTGATATAAGTATGGCTACTCCAGCTTTCTTTTGGCTTCCAGTAGCATGATAAATAGTTCTCCATCCCCTCACTCTCAATCTGAAGGTGTCCTCAAGTCTAAAATGAGTCTCTTGTAGACAGCAAATAGATGGGTCTTGTTTTTGTATCCATTCTGAGACAGTGACTTCTTTAACTCCATGTTACTACGTGCTATGGGCTGCCAGAGCCCCGTCCTTGTCTACTATCTCTGTATGCACTCAATCCATTCAGGCCAAATAGCAAATATCAGGGGCGCCTGGGTGGCGCAGTCGGTTAAGCGTCCGACTTCAGCCAGGTCACGATCTCGCGGTCCGTGAGTTCGAGCCCCGCGTCAGGCTCTGGGCTGATGGCTCGGAGCCTGGAGCCTGTTTCCGATTCTGTGTCTCCCTCTCTTTCTGCCCCTCCCCCGTTCATGCTCTGTCTCTCTCTGTCCCAAAAATAAATAAAAAATGTTAAAAAAAAAAAAAAAAAAAAAAAAAACAAATAGCAAATATCAATTTCTACCAATCTCCCTGAAATTCATACTCTGTGACTCCCACACTTACCAATTTCATGTTGCTTTTAGTTGTTAACTTAAATAGAGAAGGAACTTTAAAAAGAATATTAGGTATCTCCTGGTCACTGATATTAGAGATTAGAACTTCAACGTATCTTTTTGGGAAATACAACTCAATGCCTAACATACATTCTGTACAGTTTACAATGTCTAGGCTGAGTTTAGGAGTGGATTATTTCTGTTTTAAGAATTTAGATGTGAAAACCAGCATTTAATAACTAAAACACCTCTATGGACACCCACATAGGACTAGCATCTTATCTCCAAAACTCCAATATTATCTAATACTATAAAATGTATTAAATGCCTGTGCTAGTCTCCCTTAGAATACACTGATACAGACAGCTGGCCAGATTAATGCTCTCCAGACTTTCTTCTTCATAAAGTCTCTGAAATAGCTGCTATTTGATATTATAACACATCATATTAAAGGAAAATTGTAGTCATATCATTTTTAGATACAGGTGTCTGTTTTAGTGCAAAGTAATTTAAAGTGAAAAAAGATGTAAAAACCTTGAAGAAAAACTATTTTCAATACTAAAATACTATCCCTAATACTCTTTTGCAAAGCAAATTATGGTAAACTGCTATTGCTGTGTTAAAAAAAAATGATGCCTAAGGCTAAACCATATGGTACAATGGGATAATCAGGAATCTGTTCACAGGGCTTCTGACCCACCTCCTTCCTTTTTTTATTACTCAACCCCACAGCCAACAATGGTTAACATTTATTCTCAAGGAAAATGAAAACACGTTCTTAGTAGTTTGAAAAATACTTATAAATATTTATTTCTGCTTCCAAGGCATTTGGGTTTTAATCATGCAATGTTGGAAGTTAAATCATTCTGTGGGGAAGGTGTTACTTGGTAAAATTTCCCCACAAGAAGGGAAATTTATATTTCTCTCAGAAATATATACTGATTTAGTAGCCCAGTCAGACTATATTAACTGGAACTACTTCTGGAATAACACAGTAAGAGCCTCTAAAAATCTAACCTTCTATGAAAGCAATAATAACAATGGGCAGGAAATTGTTCCAAAATTAACTTTTTTCAGAACTCTGGAAATTTACCAAAGGTTACAATGATATGAAGACCATTTATTAAAGAAAAATGACTGAATCTCATGAGAATACATACTTTGTAGCATTTTAACTTACCCAATGTTTATCCTCCTCTCACCAGTTCTGTCATTGCCTTAAAAACTAACAGCCTCACAACCTTAGTAGCTGTGAAAATCAGTAGCGTAGCAGCCACTGAAGAGTCTCAAAATGGGTTTGAGACTCCCTAAAAATTCCAATCACTAGAGCAGTGTCACTATTTGACTTGACTGATAGCTCCCTGGAAAAGTCCCATTCTCAGGGCCTGTCTTGATTTGACCTGACTCAAGACTCCCCATGAGAACAGTTCTATCCCAGGGCATTTGTCAAAAACAATCAGTGGCAATATTTTAACCTCACAGCTGCCTGAGGTGGTGATATCATTTGCAGCAAACATGAATTGACCAAAAATGTGTGTGTGTGTGTGTGTGTGTGTGTGTGTGTGTGTGTGTGTGTGTGTGTTTCAAAAGAAAAACTGGGAAACAAGATAGTCAGATGTTCAAATAGATGTTTGGAAAGCTCTGCTACTTTCCTTGTTATCCAGAAGATTGTGTGCACGTGAAGGGCCATGGTCATGCCCAGGAAGACCTGAGAAGGCCCTACTGTCTCTTACTCTGGGCCCCTATGCAAAGTGAAAGTAAACTCAGGGGAAGAGTTACAAACTGCCAAAGCACTGAAGCAGTACATTTACAGTGTCCATTAACAAAGGGCTTGAGAAATTTTGGGGAACCCATCTAAGGAAATCCCTGTCCAATCATTAGCTGGTTACCAAATTAACACAGCAAAGGTTCCGGGGACTGAATATGAGAGAGAACGTAGATTTTGTAGAATTAGTCTATACACTAAATAAATAACAAAAACCACTAAAACCTTAGTAAAGAAGATAACTTACTTCCAGAGTTTCCACATTACTTTGTTAAAATCCAGTTTTCAATAAAGAACAAAGCTACAAGACATACCAAGAAACTATGGCATGCGTACACAGGCACACATGTGCACACACATACACAGTGGTTAACAGAACCTATTTCTAAGGAAGTCTAAACTTTGAATTGATAATACAAAGACTTAAAACAACCTGTTATAAATATGTTCAAATAAACTAAGGGAATCGTGCTTTCCTTCATAACTAAAGGAAACGTATGAGAATGATCTGTTACTAAATAGAAAATATCAATAAAGATAGAGAAAGTGTAAGATAGAGCCAAATAGAAATGTTGAAGCTCAAAAGTACAATAAATGAAACAGAAATCCAGTAGAGTGGCTCCATATCAGACTTCAAATGGCAGAATACAGAATGAGTGAACTTAAAGGTAAGTTAATTGAGACTATCCAGTCTACTTGACAAAAAGAAAAGAGAACTAAAAAACGAATAGCCCCTCAGAAACCTGTGAGACACAATAAAGTGTACAAACACATTCAGATGATAAGTATAAAAAGAAGAGGAATGAGACAAGAATATTTGAGGAAATAATGGTTTAGAATACCCTCAAATTTAATGAAAAACATTAATCTATATATTCAAAAATTTCAACAAACTTCAAGTAGAATTAACCGAAAGATATCCATACCTAACCATATCATAGTCAAAATGCCAAAGTCAAACACAGATTTTTGGATGCAGGGAGAGAAAAGTGATTTATCATGTACCAGTGATCTTAAATAATATTAACAGTTGAAATCTCAAGACAAATCATGGAGTCTATTTTCTAGAAAGACACAAATGGCTAAATCTGACTCAAGAAGGAAAAGAATTATGACAAACCAAAAGCAAAAGACTGAATTAGCAATAATAATAATAACAACAACAACAACAACAACTTTCTACAAAGAAAAGATCAGGCACACTTATGGCCTCAAGGATGAATTCCATTAACATTCAAAGAAGAATGAACACCAATCCTTCACAAATACTTTGGAAAAAAAAACCACAGAAGTATAGGGAAGACTTCCTTACTCATTCAATAATCTAGCATTACTCTGGTAATAAATCAGAAAAAGACATCATAATATCTATAGACTAACATTCCTTATGAATTTAGAGGAAAATACTTCAAAATTATTAGAAAAATGATCAAGTAACACAAAAATAATTCAGGACTGCACACCATGAATAAGCAAGATTTATCCCAGAAATTTGAGTTTGGTTTAATATCCAATAATCAGACAATATATACTAGTATTATAAAGAAAAATCTGTATGATTATCTGAATAGATGCAGATGAGTATTAGAAAAAATTCCAAAAACACTGTGCTGGAAGATCTAGCCATTGTAATTAGGCAAGAAAAAGAAATTAAAAAAAAAAAATCTAGGTTGGAAAGTAAGAAGTTAAACTAACTCTCTTTGCAGATAGTATGATCTTGTGTATGGAAATCCATAAGGAATCTACTGAAAATATTTTTATAGCTAGTAAAGTATTTGAGCAAAGTTACAGAATAGGAGATAAATATGCAAAATTAAATGCATTGCTATACACTTACAGTGAAAAATCTGAAAACAAAATTAAGAAAATAACTCCATTTATAATAGCATCAATATGAATGGCATATTTATAAATAGTATAATAAAGGAAGCTCAAGACTTATATACTGGAAACTGTATTATTGAAAGAAAACAAAGGCATCCAATGTTGATGGATCATGAAACTTACTGTAAGATAGCAACATTCTCAATCCTGATCTACAAATTCAGTGCAATCTCTCTCAAAATTCCAGCTAGCTGTGATATCGAAATCACTTAGTCCTTTCTAAAATTCAAACATAAATGCAAGAGATCTTAGATAGCCAAAATAATCTTGAAAAAGAACAGAATTGAAGGTCTCCCACGTCTTCATTTCAAAAGTTACCACAGAGCTACAGTAATCAAGACACTGTGGTCCTGACATAGGCTATATCTATAAATAGAAGGAATATATTTAAGAGTCAGAAATAAACTCACTCATTTATGGTGAACAGAATTTCTACAGTGTCGCCAAACCAATTCACTGGGAGAAACCACAGTCTTTTCAATAAGTGGTCCTGAGACAACAGGATATTCACATGCATATGAATGAATTTCGATCAGCACTTCGTATCACATACAAAAAAGTTAAATACAAAAAAATTTGGGTCATAGACCCAAATGTAAGACATAAAACTATAAAACTCTTAGAAACAAAAAAAATAGGAGTACATCTTCATGAGCTTGAATTAGGCAATACTTTCTGCTTCAAATGATACCATCAGAAAATTGGAACAACATCTCATAGAATGGGAGAAAATATTTGCAAATCATGTATTGGTGAAGGGAGTTGTATTTGGAATACAAAAATAAAACCCTACAGTTCAACAATAAAAGGACTAATAACCCAATTAAAAATAAGCAAAAGTTTGTACAGGTATTTGTCCAAAAATGATATACCAGTAGCCAATAAACACAGGAAAAAAGGTACAACTTTACCAGTATATATCTATATCTATATCTGTCTCTATCTCTATCTCTATCTCTATCTCTATCTCTATCTCTATCTCTATCTCTATCTCTATCTCCCTATATAAATAAATCAGATTGTCCACAAGACAATTCCTTATTCAAACCCATTAAGATGGCTAAGTTAAAAATAAACAAAAAATGCAAGTAACAAGGGTTGTCAAGGATGTGAAGATGAAACCCTAATACAGTTTGTAAATGGTGCAACCACTTTGGGAAAACAGTTTGGCAATCCCTCAAAACTCTAAACATAGAATTACCATATGACCTCGCAATTCCATTGTAAGTATATACCCAAGAGAACTGAAAACATATGCTACACAGAAACTTGTTCATGAAAGCTCACAGAAAAATTATTCATAATAGGCAAAAAGTGGAAGCAACTTGAATATACATCCACTGATGCATGGATAAACAAAATGTAGCCTATCTATACAATGGAGTATTACTTGACATTAGAGAGGAACGAAGTACTATTGATACATTCTATGTGAACCTTGAAAATATTATGCTAAATGAAAGAAATCTGTGACAAAAAGCCACAAATTTTATGATTCATGGTCAATTCACGGAGATCATAAAGAAGATTAGTGGTTTCCAGTGCTAGGAGAAGGGGGTGGTGACTACTAATAGGTATGAGGTTTCCTTTGGACAGATGAACATTTTCTAAAATTAGATAATGCTGATGGTTACAAAACTCCATGAATATAGCAACACAACTGAATTTTATACTTTATAGGATGAATGTCACAGTATGTGCATTATATCTTGATAAAGCTCTTTTTATAAAACAAAAAAAAAAATACATTAAGATGGATACCTTGATAGGAGTTTTGTATTAAGTACACCTTGAAGGGAAACATCCACCTGAGTAACATGTAATATGACAAGGAATGAGGCTCCCCAGAATCTTGAAAAATTCCTTTGGCTAAAGAATCATCTGCTGACAACTAAATACTTTATTTAACTTTTTATCAAAGAAGCCAGAGAGAATGTTAGCCAAATGTTTACAAAATCATTTCCAGAATTCTAATAATTCTCTTAAGTTTCAACAAAATATGTGAAATTCAAGAAAACAGATATATTTTTCTGAAAGTATTTGCTAAAATCACTAGCAGGTCTGTTCTTGGGGAGGGGCTGAATAACCTGAGATCATCTAACATTCATTCATAAAATTGTTTTGAACGTAATTTTGCTAAATACTGGTAATTAGGAACCAAATAAAATATTAACTCTACCTCCAAAACTCTTAAAATATAGTGAGAAAGAGGATAAACTTATAAATGAAAAACTGCAAAAAACAAACAACCAACCAGTCTTCCGAATTTATACCATTTGCTTCGTTTAGCAGAACCACAAAGGGCAAGGTAGCAACTTTGGATGGAACAGGGAGCTCTATAGGATCACAAGTTTTAATCCAAACACAGGAAAAGTCTAGGGTTACAAATGAGGGTATTTCCAGTGTAATATGAAAACCATGGGAAATTTGCTGCAATACCAATTTACTCCTTTTAGAGGCAGTAGAGCATAGCAATTCTGCCTTCAAACTGCATTGGTATGTTGGCTTCTCCAAGATCCAGTTGTTGGTTTTTTTTTGTTTTTTGTTTTTTGTTTTTATTTTAATTACAGTTAGTTAATACAGTTTATATTAGTTTCTGGTGTATGATATAGTGATTCAACCGCTCTATGCATCATCCAGTGATCATCAAGACAAGTGCACTCCTTAATCCCCCAGAATGGATGGAGCTAGACAGTGTTACACTAAGCAAAATAAGTAAGTCAGAGAAAGACAAATACCATGTGATTTCACTCATATGTGGAATTTAAGAAACTAACATAATAAAGACCATATACGAAAACCCACAGTTAGCATCATCGTCATTTGGGAAAACCTGAGAGATTTTCCCCTAGTGTCAGAAGCAAGACAAGGATGTCCACTCTCACAAATTTTCTTCAACATAGTACTGGAAGTCCTAGCCATAGTGTGTGTAGTAAATAAGTATTACTCAGCAATCAAAAAGAATGAAATCCTGCCATTTGCAACTATGTGGAAGGAACTAGAGGATATTATGCTAAGCAAAATTAGTCAGAGAAAGACAAGTATGGTGACTACACTCATATGTGGAATTTAAGATACAAAACAGATGAACAAAAGGAAAGGGAAGTAAAATTAAGGTAAAACCAATGAGGGGGAGAAAACATAAGAGACTCTTAAATACAGAGAACAAACTGAGGGTTGCTGGAGGGATTATGGGTGGGGGAATGGGCTAAATGCGTAAGGGGCGTTAAGGAAGACACTTGTTGGGATGAGCACTGGGTGTTATACATGGGGATGAATCACTGGAATCTACTCCTGAAATCATTATTGCACTATATGCTAACTAACTTGGATGTAAAGTAAAAAATAAATGCATACATACATACATACATAATTAAACAAAACAAAACAAATATTTCTTGCAGGGCTGGTTTAGTGATCACAAACTCTTTTAGTTTTTATTTGTCTGGGAAACCCCTTGTCTCTCCTTCTATTCTGAAATGATGTCTCTCCTTCTATTCTATTGCTGGATAGACGATTCTTGCCTACAGATTTTTCCCATTCATCACTTTCAATATATCATGCCACTCATTTCTGGCTTGCCAAGTTTCTGTTAAGAAATCCCCTGCTTGCCTTATGGGTTTCCCTTTAAGTTACTGTCTTTTTTTTTTTTTTTTTGTCTTGCTGCTTTAAAATTTTTTTCTTTATCCCTAATTTTGGTCAACTTAATTACAATATGTCTGGATGTGTGTCTGCTTTTGTTGATTTTAATGGGAGTTCTCTTTTCCTCCTGGATATGGATATCTGTTTCCTTCCCCACATTGGGGAAGTTTTCATCTATTACTTCTTGAAATGCATTTTCTGTCCCCCTTTCTCTCTCTTCTTCTGGGGTCCCTATAATACAAATGTTATTATGTTTGATGGAGTCACCAAGCTCCCTACGTCTATTCTCATTGTGCATAATTTTTTTTCCTCTCTCTTTTGGTCATCTTAATTACTTTTCATTGCTCTGTCTTCTAGGTCACTAATTTGCTTCACTAACTTGCCTCCGCTTCATCCATCCTGCTGTTCATTCCATCTAGTGTGTTTCCCATTTCATTTATTGAGCCCTTTAGCTCTACTATGTCATTCCTTACCTCTGTGTTAAGGGTCTCACTTGTGTCTTCCCCTCTTTTCTCAGGTCCAGTGAGTACGCTTATTATCATTACTTTTAATCTTGTATCAGACATGTTACTTACATCCGTTTCACTTCGCTCTCTGGCCATGGCCTTGTCCTGTTCTTTCATTTGGGATAAATTTCTCTATCTCCTCATTTTGTCTCCCTCTCTGTGTCTGTTTCTCTATGCTAAAAAAGTCAGCTAGGTCTTCCGCTTTTGAAAGTACTGACTTTATGAAGAGGAGGCTCTGGAGTCCTCTCAGTGCAGTGTCCCCTGTTCACCAGGACTTAACACTTCAGGAGAGTATCCTAAGTGTGTTGCTTATGCCCTGCTGTTTTGTTCGAGTCACTTTTCCTTTCAGCGCAGTCATCTGCTCCGTGCAGGGGTGTTCCCACCAGGGAACTTGGAAGCGGGGCAGCAGTGTCAGCCAAATTTGGGCTGGGCCAGTAGTCTTACGCCAGATCCACAAGAGTGCTGCAGAGGCCGGGGGCTTCGTGCCTGAGCGGCCAGGGGTGTGAGGCTGAGTGCAGCACTGGGCAATGGCTGGGTGCGTGTGGGCATGGTGTGCGATGGTGGCCGGGGGCATGCCGCTGGGTGAGACAGGTGATGGTGGCCGGAGGCCCATGGCTAGGCATGGCACCTGGTGGCAGCTGTGCACCCGGCTGGGTGGGGTGCGTGTGTGGCCCTAACAAAAGTTGCTCTGGGCCCAGGGCTGAGGCTAGCGGGCTTGGAGTGGGCGAGTCCTCAGAACTCCTGTGTAGGGCACACTGCTCGGAGGTTAGGTAGCAAGTGTCTATGCAGCCCTGCCTCCTGCAGGTGGCTCTTAAGTTGGGGAGTGGGACACGAAAATGGTGGCTGCTAGCACCCTTGCTTTTGGAGAAGTCCCCCAATATGCTCTGAAATCCAGCCTGAACAGGTCTGCTTCCCATATGCCCCCGGCATGATGTAAACCGCTGTTCTGTGTTGCCTCTCTGTGCAGGCTGCTGACTTTTTAAGAGTGGTGACCCAGCTATGGCTCCCCCTCCTGGCTGGCCCAGTGCTGAATCAGCTGACTTTTAAAACTGCAGCTTTAAGTCCCCCTGGTCTTACAAATGCAAGGAATTCAGCCCTTCCGGTTTGTGAAGCCAAACATTATGGGGATTAGTCTTCCCCGTGTGAGCTTCCTGGTGGGAGAGCCGGTTTTCCTGCTCACTCCACACGCAGTTTCCTCCCTCCTGCAGGCAACCTCCCTCCACCTTTCTGACCTTCTTAACCTTCCAGATGCAGCTTCTTCTCTATATGTGGTTGTGGAGTTTGTTTTGCCAGTCTTCAGATCACTCTCCAGTTTATTGACCTTGATGTGGATGCTATCTAGTTGTAAACATGGGACAGGGTGAGCTCAGCATCCTCCTACTCTGTCTTCTTCCCAAGCTCCCTCTAGCTATGTGTTCTTTAGTGGAATAAGTAAACTGTACACGCCTCCATTTCCTCATCTGTAAAGTGGAGATAATGCTAGTACAAATCTCATAGGGTTGCAGTAAAAATTAAGAGAATTAATGCACAGAAAGCACCCGAAGCAGCCACCGGGCACATACTAAGTGCTCAATAAATGCTAACCAGATGTTGATGCTGGATTGCAAGATCACCAGGAGACTTCTCAGAGCCAAACAGCGAATTCAAGGGTATGGGCTTAGTTCAAAGCAAACTTTTAAGTTACACATAATGCTAACCTCTTAGGTAAATGCATCACCTTAGTCTTTTTCTGGGTGTCCCCTCCTCCTTTGTCTTTCCCACACTTAGCAGAGGTTTCAGAATCAGATGGGCTACAGGCAGAATCTGAAGGAGACTTGTTTGCTGTTTATAGTCAGGGAAAATTATCTTTAAGGAAAGAACCAAAACAATATGCTTATGCTGGGAAATTTGTTTTATGGAATGGAAATGAGAACACTGTGTTCCATCAAATGAGACTTTGAAAGTGTTATGAGTGCCACTTTCATTTGCTTATGTTCAATCAGAATATTAGCACTGAATTAAATGGATTATTAGTATAGTCACAAATCTTTGGATTGTTTAAGAGATTTGGAATATGTGTGTGTGTGTGTGTGTGTGTGTGTGTGTGTGTGTGTATACATATATATATATATACACACACACAGACCTTAGTGAGTCTCTGTTTTATTCCCAGGAAGCAATGATTAAAGGAGGAATAGAGGCAAAATTTACTATTAGGTATTAGGAATATGTATGGATCCTTCAAATAGCTGCAAGTGAAGACAAAAAAGTCTCTCTACTGAGACATGAGAGTCTCAATCTCTATGGAGTCCAATATTATTAAAGAGCTTGGAACCATCAGGATTCCTATAAATGGGTATATTTTCCAAATCTCTTAACACAAATATTTGTGACTCTACTAGGACCCATTTAATTCAATAGGTATTAAGCTTGTTTGTGGTACATGCTAAACATTTATGAGCCAAAGATGAATAAGAAATGAAAGCCTTGCCCTTCAGAGGTTACCAGTACTCTCTAAAAGCAGGTTACAACAAAGAGTTAATCACCATAGATCTTTTCTGTCAGTAAAGGTTTCTTCACAGTTTTTTTTAAAGTATTCTTTATCACTGAATTTTACATCCATTTTCAAAGTTAAATTAACAGATAACAACCAAAAAAACAACATTTTAGCAATCTGTCAATTCATTCAAAACAGGTATCTGTCAGCATGTTAGTTACAGTGCCAGCTGGTGAGCTAAAATTGTATCTACTCAATTGTTATTCTGCCATGACAAGAGGAACTATTAAAATAATATAATTACCTGACGTGTGAAGTTCCAAAATTTCAAAAAAGTTGGGTGGCAGTTACTAGAAAAGATACAGACTACTTTTCTTTCTTTTAGTCTCATGTTTTTTCTTCTTGGACGAAGAGCATAAGCTCGTTTTTCTTTCTTTCTTTTTTTTTTTTTTAGAAATGTCAAATTCATCTTAAAATAACTTGCCACTGCCTTCCTAAGTTCTATGGGGAAAATGCCATATACGTTCAAGACAATCAAGAGTGAGCATATCCAAGTTAGTTGTGCCAGGACACCACATAAATATGCAGTATCCGTTAGTTCTCAACAATGAGAAGCCTAAAATTGTATTTTATTCAAATTGTCCCCAGTCTTGAGCAACAGGGTTGTTCAGTAGATCAGAGCTGTTTACCCTCCTATCATGTTGGAAAATTTATTTTTAGGAGAAACCATGTGTCACTATATATAAATTGGAAATGCAGCCGCAGCTGCTGATGCTGAAAACAAATCCTTGTTTTCTCATGAACCAAAATATTGAGTTTGAGGATTAAGAACCAGAACAGGTATAATTGCTTGCTGTACAAACATATCTTGGAGGATTATATCTTGAGCATATTTTTTAATTGGAAAAATGACTTAGAAAAATACAAGACAATACTCTAGTTGGTGAAGTCCTTCACTGGGGTATAAGCTAGTAAGTCTGAAAATATAACCTAGTTCTTAAAGGAAACATCAACCATTTTAATTTTGTAAAACATAGAAAGATTAGTGTAATTTTGTTTCTTAAAACTCATTTGGAGCCTGGGTTGACCTCTCTTCTAGAGTGGCCCAACTTTGATAGGAATGGTTGTCTTTTTATCCCAAAGAATCATGATATATTTCTCCAGAAAGTATACTACTATATAGTAACTTGGCTTCTGAAGCTGGTATGTGGGTTTATTTTCCAGGGAAAAAAAAGGATCATTAAGAAAGAAGAAAGGAAAGAAAGAAAGAAAGAAAGAAAGAAAAGAAAGAAAGAAAGAAAGAAAGAAAGAAAGAAAGAAAAGAAGGGAAAGAAAGGAAAGAAAAGAAAAAGAAGACAATCAATTCCATGTTCTCTAACCAAAATGTATATGCACATTAACTAAGTTAATATCTACAAATACTAGTATGTAGATACTTACTAGTATACTTATTAGTATCTATGTATTAGTATTTTTGCTCTGTATTTTATGAATTCTGTAGCAAAATACAAAACAAATGCATGAGATAGGAAATACATAAAATTGGTGAGCAGACACAGACTGGTTGATGCAATCAACATGGAATAAATGGGCAGAGAAAGGTATTTTAGTTATGGATAAGAGCATAAACAAGGGTATGCATATAGAATACGTTAGGGGGATGAAACTAGTGACTGAGAAATTCTGAAGTGATGATGAATAAATATAATTGAATACTAAAAAACAATTTATACAAGACAAAATTTCAGGCTGGCAGTCTGTGCATATATTTTTCCATCACAGAAATTTTGTCTAAACTGATTCTTAAGTATTTCTATAAGGGTTCCGGAGTTATTTCTTCACCAGACTAATAGATTCTAGTAAGGCATCAACTTGTAAAGAAAAATAAGTCAAACTGTATTCTATGATTTAAAAAAAAAACACACTTTTAAATGTTCTTCAGTACCTCTACATACGTTATAATTCTTGTTATTCTTGTTGCTACAAATCTTCCAAAGGCACTTTTAATTTGGCTCTTTCTATATGCATCACTGAATAAACCCTCTTTTTGAATGACTATATCAGTAATAGGCAGATTGTTAATTGAAATTCCTTGTGCTGTTAAAAGGCAACAGAAGTTAATGATTTATATTTGGTTGTAAAATCTTTCATAATGACTTAAGATTCACAGTCATAGTGATAGGATTCAAATTCCCATTTCTAAAATCCCCTGCACTATTTTTGCCTTTGACCATCTTTTCCTCCAGCCCCTTCACAAATATTCTTGGAAATCTACTATGTCAGGCATTAGGAATGTTAAAAGATACAAGAGATGTTAGATGACATAATGTGGTCTCTGAAGCTGGTTTGCCTAGGTTCAGTACATCACATATATTATCATACATGTGATTTATATGTATGTATAAATACATATATATATGAGATACATATCTATTAAAATACATACACATATATGCAATATAATATATAGATATAGATGTATATGTCACTATATATGTACACATAATTAATATATATCTATCACTATGTATATCTATATATAAATACATATATATGTGATATATATCTATTACAATACATACACATATATGTGAAATATTATATATATATAGATGTATGTGTCACTGTATATATATATGTATGTACACGTAAATAATATATATATATATCACTATGTATACATATACTAACATATACGTCCAAAGGATAACCTTTGTGTATCCATATACACATACCATACACACATATATTTGTGTGTGTGTGAGAGAGGTCTATCATTTAGGACAATAAATGACCCATGATGAGTTCTTAATTAATATTGACTATTAATATCTGACATTTCTCACATAAAAGCAAGAGCCTCTATAATAAGGACTAAGAGTAGAATTAACCATAAAGGCTGTATTAAGCTAGTAGGTGTTTTAAATCCAGAAGGTGAAAAATTTCTGGGCTATCATATTTTATTAGACTGGTGACATATAATAACTTCTAAGTGTGAATAAATTTCTAAAATACAGAAACTGTTCTTTAGGTAAGCACTATTTAGAGGATTTCTTTCCAAACTCTGAATTCTTTTATTCACTAAAACAATGCCGTAAAGTTGGTGACAACAAACTCATCTATGGGATGTCAAATTGTATTTCTTTTCCCACCTATGATTAGGAGTATAGCTTTTTCATGTCATGTGTTAGGTATAGAAATACAGAGCAGAGTAAAAACCAAATTAACTTTTAGGAACTTAAGTAGAAAAAACTCCATTTAACATTTTCTTGCCTTCCCTTTACTCCCTTATACACATTCATCTTCACCGATTTATTGTTATTCTATGGTCTCAGTTAATTTTTCCTTTTTGCCTCCATCTGCTTTGAAGACATAAATTTCCAGTTTTGTTTTATTTTTTTAATTAATTTTTTTTATTTAAAAATTTTTTTTAATGTTTTTATTTATTTTTGAGACAGAGAGAGGCAGAGCATGAGCAGGGGAGGGGCAGAGACAGGGGGAGACACAGAATCCGAAGCGGGCTCCAGGCTCCAAGCTGTCAGCACAGAGCCCGATGCGGGGCTCGAACTCACAAACCGCAAGATCATGACCTGAGCCGAAGTCAGATGCTCAACCGACTGAGCCACCCAGGTGCTCCAAAAAAAATTTTTTTTAATGTTTATTTATCTTTTTAGAGAGAGAGAGAAACAGAGCATGAGCTGGAGAGAGGCAGAAAGAGACAGACAGAATCTGAAGAAGGCTCCAGGCTCTGAGCTGCCAACACAGAGCCTGATGTGGGGCTTGAACCCACAAACCATGAGATCATGACCTGAGCTGAAGTCAGATAATTAACCGACTGCATCACCCAGGCGCCCCCAGTTTTGTTTTATTTAATAGAGGACAGTTGATTACAGAAAGTATCAGAAGAAATATAGCAGAAGAAACAAGTATTAGAAGTCCAGGCCAATTCATTCAGTGCCACTTTACCACTGGCCTGGGCCTCAAAAACTATACTTTAAGGGATAGGAAAAGAACCATATAAAATAAAAAATCTGTCATCTCTGGGTGTCACTTTCTGAATTATGTAATTTTCCCAATGGTCCTAAACCTGAGAAAATAATACGTAGGTTTACAATTCCAACATTTAGAGAAATACGCTATATTCCCAAGACATAAAGGACTGCCAGAGATGAGAAAGAACCATATTTTTTTTTTTTTAGAATCACTAGTGACCTGGAATGGTGCTTCCTCTTCTTCCTGAGTTTTGAGTCATCTTCTCTTTACTGGGCAGAGATGAACAAATCAGCAAAACTCAAAGGAGAAGGAAGGCTACACATGAAAATTGGTTCTTACATACACAAAATATATTAGAGTTGACCTCCATGAGGGCCCTTCAGAGGAACTTCAATATTTGTCCATGGCTCTGCAGCGGAGACAATGGTGCTTCCCTTCTATCAAGACTATTACTTGAGGAGTCAACCTGTTCTGTGGCTTTCTTCCTCTTTGGTGTTTGGGACCAAACCTCTCCTATGTCTGCATTTTTCTGATGATCAATTCAATCAATAAAGTATACTCTCAATTTTCTCTTCTGTGTACAATTTTTAGGGTTTCTGAAGTCATTTGGAGTCTGGGTGCGTTCAATTTCGAAGATTCACACAGGAAATCAATTTGGGTATTTTTAAAACTGAATAATTTCTGAATTGAGGCACAAGAGTTGAATGAGTCTGACTTTTATTTTCCTCTAGTAAAGCTGGTCACCAGTTCCCTCTAATCAAACACAGGCTTGATGTTTTGGATCTTTAGCCCTCTTGCTATGTCTCAGGCATTTCTATAATAATCAGCTGGAGGCTGTCAATGTCTCTTCAATATCGTTACTATTATTCCACTTCTACTAGAATTCTACTGTTATTCTATTTAAGTCTAGCAATAAATGAATTTCTGAAAAGGGAAGAAATCTTTTGACATTTCTCAGATATGTGATATAATATATAGATGTATACATAATCCTTGTTATGATAGTGGATATCATGATGTAAGATATTTTGATAATCTCAAATCTTGAGACAATCCTTAACCTGAACTAAGTAGGAATCATTATCAATCATTGCTTGGTGACAGGTATAGAAATCAAGTTTATGTTTAAGTACTGTGCCACCAAATTTCAAGATTATTGTAACCACTATCCCATTATAAGATGTGTACTTTTATTCAAAGGAGAAATAAGCAGTACAAAATAAATATCTTTAAAATTAATGGAAAATGTGATATAAATAGGGGGACCTAGGTGGCTAAGTCAGTTAAGCCTCTGACTTTGGCTCAGGTCATGATCTCGCGGTTCGTGATTTCAAGCTCTGTGTCAGCTCTGTGCTAACAGCTCGGAGCCTGGAGCCTGCTTTGGATTCTGCATCTCCCTCTCTCTCTGCCCTTCCCCTGCTCACAGTCTGTCAATCTCTCTAAAAAAAACTAAATAAACATTAAAAAATTAAAAAAAAGAAAATGTGATATAAATAATATAGATATTACATGTTAACCAATTAATGATGTGAATAAAAAATATTCAAAGATTTCTGCCTATACACAATCAAGACAAAATTCCTAAAAATAATACATGAAATTTGCTATATTTCAAAATGACAAATAGTGTGGGACATTCACTGCCTATGCTCTACCAGTTTTAGCTTAAATTTTATTTGTGATTAGAATTCATGGGGATGGGTAGAAATAAAATAAATACTTTTGTTGAAAACATGGATTGTTAAGGTAATTTAAGCCATATCTATACCACATCATTTATTTCTTGCATGTTATAGATAACATATCGTACTGGGAACTCTGAAAGACACAAAGAAGATATACATTTCTGCCCTCCAGAAACACACACTCTAGTTGGAAAAATAAAAATGAACATCATAAACATGGGATCCACTTAGTTCACACCAAATTCACAAATGTTATTTTAGGGCCCCAGAGATGACAGGGACTAGTTTCGTTTCAGGGACTGAAAAGACTTCGTGAAAGCAATGGCAGTTGACAGAAGACTTGGAAAATGTTAGGACTTGAACAGCAGTGAAGAATAGTGGATGGCATGACGGGAACATGTTGCAACTTTCAGTCCGATGGTGAAGAAAGATGAGGTCAGGTGGATGCAATGTGGAAGGAGAGAAGCAACAGATAAAGGTTTAGTTAGAGGTGGAATTGATCAGACTCAGTGAGTGATTTACTGGCAGTGGGGATGATCAGTTTGTCCAAAAATGAATCAAATATTATTGTCTACAGCTCAAAAGTTTTGAATGAGAAATATAGTTGTAACCATTGAGGTAAAGGAGACTACCCAGAGACAGTAGCTAGGAAAGCCCCAGGACAGATCACCTGGCAAAACTAACATTTATGAGTCACGGGACAATAGAGATATTTTAGAAGGAGAGCATGAAGAAAATGCATTGTGTCTTAGAAACTAAATTAAAATAAAATAACAAAAGAGGAAAATATTTAACTATATTGACTATCAAAGAGCACAAATAAGAAAAATGAGTATCCATTAGAGCTAAAAAAAATAGTATCATACTGGTTAATGTATGGAGAATAATTTCAGAAGAACTGGGCTGGGGGAGGGGGATAATTTCTAAGTGTCTGGAACAATATAAATTTAATTGTAATGATGATTTCATGAAACATAATTAGCTTCTACGCTCTTATTCTGGAAATCCTATATCTCCGTGAGCTAGGGAAACATCACAGAATCACAGAATCAAAGGTCTAAAGACTTATTATTATCCCTGTTAAACAATTCATTTCAATGGGCTGAAATTAAAGTTGGGACATGAACTTCAACACTGAAGAAGAGAGAAAACTAACTGTAGAAATATCTCAAATATACTTAAAAATGAGGGCATAAAATTATCTCAAATTATTTTTTTTTAATTTTTAATGTTTTTTATTTTTGAGAGACAGAGAGAGAGCAGGGGGCAGAGAGGGAGACACAGAATCTGAAGCAGGTTCCAGGCTCCAAGGTGTCAAAACAGAGCCCGACATGAGGCTCGAACTCATGAACTATGAGACCATGAGGTGAGCACAAGTTGGACACTCAACTGACTGAGCCACCCAGGCGCCCCCAAATTCTCTCAAATTCTTAAATCATGATTTATGGCATACCACAAAAAATCCTAACATTTTTTTTTAGAGAGCACAGAATTTAAACAACAATAAGACCAATATCACCAATGATTTAAGAGTCATCTGAAGACCAGCATCTATTTTCTTTGAATGCCACTATGGTCAACTGACTGAGCAAGTGCTACTCCTCTCAAACCTACATGGTTTCTGACTCATACACATACCATATGTGCATCCTAACTTTGTGTAAGGTTCACACAATGAAGTAGAGCAAAGTCCCCACTCACCAGGGTCAGTATTTGATAGAACTCATTTTTTTCCCCATCAAATTTGTGACTCAATGACTTTTAGGTTTATTTCTTTCTTTTATCCCAAAGTCCTCTGCATTGATCTCATTGTTCAATTAAAGTAGCATTTTGTGGCCAATTATTTGTTAGCTAATAAAAGAAAACAAGCCAATCACTGAAGCCAATAACAATTTTTTGTTGGTGGTTTGCTTACACCTACATTTTAAAATAAGCACTTTGCAGAGTATCTCATATGTTAACTAGCAGCTAGCTAATTAACAGGATGACATCACAGTTTGATCTACTTTTAATATAAAGGTTTTCAATAATATCACAGCTGGTGAAACATGTGACTGCTGCAACTAATTAGTATTAGATAAAGAATTAAAACAGAGGTGTACGGAACTGGTTAATGTTTTCATGGTCCCCCCAAAACATAAATGAATTTGAGAGCAAAAATATCCTTATATTTACTCTCCTGAATTCTCCATGTTCACCATTTTGCCCCATCTCTGAGAACTTTTCTTATCTCTGAACACTCAAAATCTGCTTAATTTTTTGGTAACGATATTTGGGGAAATATGATTACTCATCTACACAGCAAGCTTGTAGTAAGAACTATTAAAAAAATCTCCTTTTTTGGGGGGGTGGGTACTGAAAAGGAGAAAATGTCACAGCAAGCCTGCCAGCGAAGGAAGAAATAGCACTGTATGCCATTAACAATTTAAAGTGGATTAATTTTACGTGTTACTCAATGCAGCAATATTCACATACATGATTTGGTATCGATCAGAGGAACCTACTGACGTGTGCATCTATGATATAGAAGGAAGTCAGGCATGGGAGGTGATTTATTGCTTTTTATCATTTCAATTAGTCATGGTAGAATTTCAGGTTCTGTGTAACCTAAAAAACTGATTTTGGCAGAGTCTTGTTCTGATTGTGCTCACTTAACACCTGTTTCTCTACTCACTGTATCATGGGCTTCCGCATTTTTTATGACACCTGGTCATTTTTGTTTGTCTGTTTGTTTGGTTGGTTTCTAGGTATTAGCCTTTGACTCTAGACTCACTCTTGGAATCTGAGGAGACATGAGGAGATCAGGAAGTTGGGACTCTTCCAGTTGAAAATGAGAAAACGTTATTCTCACTAACCTACCCAAACAGCTACTGGATTATACCCATTGTTCCTCTAGCATTTTCAATCCTCCTGATTGTACATTTCCTTTTTCAATAGCATTCACCACCTTTCACAGGATGTAACATATTCTCATGTCTATAATTTATGGGCTAACCCCCTCCACTGGAATAGAAGCTCCAGAAATGAACTGCCCTCATCTATAAAATGGGGACAATAATCATAAGGAATAAATGAGTTCAGATTTGTAATGCATTTTAAAGAATGTCTGCTCATGGTAAGTACTATTGAATAAAATTTTTTTTGTGATAAAGTAAACAAATAAGTGGCTTTTTAAAGAGACAGATCTTTTTTAAAGATATGGTTAAGGCTGGGGGAGTAAGTGTTTCTAGTGTAGGGAGTGTTTCCAGTCCATGCTAACCATGTGAACAGAGTTGACTGCAGAAGAAAGCTAGTCAAAGATAAGTGGAATGTGAACCGAAGCCATAATGATACCGTATGATCTTCTGGATTTGGTGTAGCCATAGTCAGCTATGTCCCCGGACTTTCAGGTACATTAATCAATGACTGTTTTTTTTCTTTTTCATTAAGTTAATTTGATTTCACATTTCATCATCTGCAACCCATACAATCCTGCATAATACATAGGCCTACTGTTACTCACTGAATTTCAATTTTATATTCCCTTTGTGAGCATGTATAAATTCCCATTTCTGTATTCATGAAGTATTTCTTGAGGACCTTCTGTGTACCGGGGTATATTCGATAAGTTGACATGAGTACTCCCCTCAAAACGCTGATAGTCTTGTCAGGTAGAGGTACAGGTGAAAAGTATAAATTCTGATTGATTAATGCTAATCAGACAATAAACTGAATGTCAGAAAATAATAGCATGATATTAACTTAGGCATCCTAAATTACCAGAAGAAGTCCTTTCTGAGTAATCATTACTCAAGAGGAATGTGAAATTATAAGAAGGAAGCAATTAGATATCAATATATTAAAAAACATTATTTTAGAAGGAGAGAGAGAGATAGAGAGCAGGTGAGCAGGGTTCGAGAAGGGGCAGAGGAAGAAAGGGAATCTCAGGCAGGCTCCATGCTCAGTGCAGAGCCCAATGTGGGGCTCAGTCTCACGACTCTGAGATCACGACCTGGGCCAAAATCAAGAGTTGGACGCTCAACTGAGCCATCCAGGTGCCCCTCAGTTAGATCTCTATAAAAGCTTGGCCTCTTTCTAGGTTCTTTCACAGACTCCCCTGGTGCACTCAAGGGTTTGAAGGAGGGCTGGATTAGCTAAAGCCTAGTAAGCAGTTGGGGAGTAAGATAGAGAGATGTTGCCTAACATCAAGGTGATAGCAGGTCAGTGAAGATGGGGACAAGAGAGAAGCGGTGGGTTTGAGAACACAAATAGTTTACCTTGGAAAAAAATGGGAGGAATATGGAGATGAGATGCAGTGGACAGGGGGAGGAAGGGGGTTGATGATGGAGTGCCAACACAATGAATGTCCTTAAGGTTCTTGCTAAAGTAGAAGAAACACCACAGAGAATGGAGTTTGACATTTTTGATTAGGGGATTGAAGTCAGGCTCAAATTTGTTAAAACCCCCTTGGGAGTGTCTTTGATAACAAGAACGTGGACACTGTACTTTCTATGCTCTCCACTTATTTTTAAAAATATATACCATTGAAGATATTTTTCAACTATTAGTATTAAATGTGTATTGATGGTATAAATAAGTAATGCTCCAAATACCACAGAACATTTATATCCCGTTCTAAACTAGTATATTTGCTGTTACTTTGGAAACAGTGTAGGGTTTTTTTTTGGACTCAGATTGCTACAGCATGCAAAATAGCACTTAAATAGCATCTAATGTATATATTGTATGATACATTTCCAAAGACACATGCAATAGTTCTAACGACTTTTTTTTGATTTTATAAATACTTGGAAACTTGCTTCTCTAATGCCCATGGCTATTTTGTATGATCCCCCCCCCCCCCATAGCATCCATCATCTGTATCTCTATCAGCAAACTGCATCTAACAGCTTCAACAATTATTAAATATATGTGATCTGATACATGAAAAATTAACCTGGATGTCTTGTATGCATTTAATTATTTTATAAGAAGGAAATGTTTTAAAATGAATTTCCATTTTTTTTAAATGCCTTAAACATTTCAGAAACTGTTCACCTGTAAGTATCGATCAGGCTTTCCTTCTTCCATACTAATCTGGATGTGTCTGGTTGAGAACATCAAATTAGCAGTAGACAATTTTCATTTATATCCATGTAAATGAGTCTCTGATTTCAACTTGATTGTAGGATGGATAATGACAGTCCGAGCTAAGTGATAACATAAACAGACAAACTAATTATTTATAGAGGCTTCCTCTTTGGTAGGCTGACCCTTAATCAATTGCTCCTAAATGCTCACTAATTCCTTGTTCTCTTGGCTCAATTTTCCAGAGAATAGTTGACATTGCAATAATGCCTTTACACAGTTATATGTCGCCACTCCTAGGAACACTGGAGAAGACCTGAAACAAAATAATACACTTCTCACAAAACATCTTGGCACCAGAATTTGAAAGAGAAGTTTCAAGAGGGAGGTGGCTCCTTCCCGTGCGTACATTACTTGAGACAAGGCACACTAACCTGGCTCTACTGAAATGCCAGGCAACAGTTCCCAGGAAATCTGTATTTTTTCCTTCTCTGCCCTCTTCCTTCTCCCCTTTCTCCATTATGTCCTTCCTCTTTCTTTTCTCTTCTCCTTCCCCCCTCCCTCCTTTTCTCCTGCCCACCTCTCTTTTTTTCCTTTTTGTCATTTTAAGAGGCAGAAAAGAGTCAGTGGCCCAAAATCAAGAAACTTGGAGGGTGTACTAGGTAGAAGATGGCCAATCTTGACATCATGCATCTTGTTGTAACAGAACTCTTCGAAAGTATTCATCAGTACTCATTCAAATTTATATTTCTCAAAACGCTTAGTACTGTCCTCTGCATAGTAAGTGCTCAAAAAAAGTTTTCTGAGAATTTGAAAAATATTTTATCATTTTACAGTGTCCATAAAAAATTATGATTATTTTAGTTCATCGGGATTTGTGATTTTTATAGATCTTTTTCTCTTCATTTCAATATTTTTTAACTCTACAATCTATTTTTGACTACGTATTTTATGTAAGTCCCTGTTCTGGTTTCAGTGTTAAGCATGCAAAAAAAAAATACAAATCTACCTTGGAGGAATTCACAGTCTAGTGGGGGAGACAGATGGGTAAGTATATAATAAGTTATGGTACTCTATGTCTGGATCTTAATTTATAAAGGTGACGAAAGACAGCAAGGGGCAGTCAAATGCCTTTGAAAGTTTTAAAACACAGACGCCTGGGCCATGTCTCAAGAGATTGTGACTCAGCAGGTCTGAGGTCTGGGGTGAGACCTGAGAATGTGTACTTCTGACATAATCCCAGGTAATGCTGATGCTGTTGGTCCAAGGACCACCCTCTGACTAGCACAGCTCTACAGCAATGTGAATGACTGAACTATAGACTATATGAATGAATCTTAGAAATGTGATGTTAGTGAAAAAAATCAAAGTAAAGAGCAAGCTTGATGTTACTCCATTGATATAAAGTTCAAAAGTCGGCAAAATTAGTCTATAACATTAAAAGTCAAGATATGGGGATGCCTCAGTGAGCTGTCGGTTGAGCATCCTGCTCTTGATTTTGGCTCAGGTCATGATCCCAGAGTCATAGGATTGAACCCCACGTTGGGCTCTATGCTGAGTGTGGAACCTGCTTGGGATTCTCTCTTTCTCCCTCTGTCTCTCTCTACTCATGCTCTCTCTCTCTCTCTCTCTCTCTCAATGGAGGAAAAAAAAAAGTCAAGATATGATTACCTTCAGGGTGGGCAGGTATTTTGACTACACAGTGTATAAGGCAGGCTGGTAACATTTTGTATCTTTTTCTGGGTGCTGGTTGCATGAATGTATGCATTTTATAAATATTCATAGAACTGCATTCATATTATTTTTTACCCTTTTTTCTCTGTATATTATACTTAACAAAACAATAAGGAACAAAAACACTAATGATGGAGGCATTGGTAGAAACCAGAAGGCAGTCATTGAACATTTACCTCGCTCTACATGCCATTATAGACATTGTTGGTGACATAAAAATAAATATGACATAGTTATCACCTTCAAATAAGTCACTGTTTAATCAGGGAGCAAGATACTTTAATAAGACATGATTTAGGCCAAAAAAATACTATAAAGTGTTACAGGGGCTCAAAGGAGACACATAAAACTTCTGGCTTAGAAGATCTGCAAAGGTTTTAATGAGGCAACAGTGGTTGAAATAGGTCTTGGAATGATGTGCAGTTTTCACATTGATTTGGCTTCGTATCTAAAACCTTTTTTTTTCCTGTCCAGGGTCTTGTAACCAAGTTCTCTTGTTTCTCTGTTTCTCTAAATTGGCAACTACACAGAACTTTTATTTGTTGTTGTTATTATTATTATTATTATTATTATTATTACAGGTCTATTTTTTTTAATATTTTTATTTAGTTTTGAGAGATAGAGCATGAGCAGAGGAGGGCAGAGAGAGAGACACACACAGAATCCAAAGCAGGCTGCAGGCTCCAGCCTGTGGGCTGTCAGCACAGCTTGTGAACTCGTAAACCATGAGATCATGACCTGGGCTGAAGTTGGACACTCAACTGACTAAGCCACTCAGGCTTCCCATTACAGATCTATTATTACTTATTATTACATTATAGCTGACTCTGTTGATAGTGACTCTCCATAAGAATTTCATGTATCTGAAGTTTCCAATAGTTAAAGAGACCGTTTCAAATGTACCTTTCAAATCTGGTAAAAATTTACCCATTCTACTTGATGTAATAGCTGAGAAATAAAAAGATGGACAAGTAAAACAAAAGTTTGTTTTACTAAAATAGGCGGTAAGATGAAGTCTGTTCTTTCAGCCTAAGTCCAAAGGCACACAAATTCATTCTCTATTCTATTTCACAAAAGAATGGAAGTTATATCATTATACTGTTACATAGAGCTCATTTGATGTTCTGCATTGTGGAAAATGACAGAACAAAAGTGATACAATAATAAGTTGTTAATAATAGAGGTGGCCCAAATAGGAATATAAACACATTCAAGTTAGGCAATTTCCACAAATCACTTAGAGTACAAAAAGTATATTGCATTGCCCTTGTGTAAAATTTTATTCTGGAGAGAGAGAGTGCAGTGGGAAGGGGCAAGGGGCAGAGGGAGAGAGAAAGGGAATCTCAAGCAGGCTCCCCCCTCAGTGTGGAACTCTACATGGGGCTTGATCCCGTGACTCTGGGATCATGACTTGAGCTGAAATCATGAGTTGGACACTCAACAGACTGAGCCAACCAGGCCCTCCCAGTTTTACTTTTATTTTTTTAATGTTTATGTATTTATTTTGAGAGAGATAGAGACAGAGAAGGAAGGGGGGGGGGAGAGAGAGAGAGAGAGAGAGAGAGAGAGAGAGAGAGAGAGAGAGAGAGAGAGATTCCTAAGCAGGATCCATGCTGACAGCACAGAGCCCAACAAGGGGATCCATCTCACAAACCCATGAGATCATGACCTGGGTTGAAATCAAAAGTCAACATTTAACCAGCTGAGCCACCCAGGCACCCCTCCGTCCTGTGATTTTTTTAAAAAACAAATAGTATCATATTTGGTTCTGTCTTCTATCTTCTATTTCCTTGCAGAATTTTTTTTTTGCTTATTATTTCAAGACTGTTATATTGCCCATCAGACCACTTTTAATGATGACTACTTTAAAATCTTCATCAGACACTTTCAACATCTTCGTGATCTTGGTGTTAGTGTCTGTTGATTGTCTTTTCTCATTTGAGTCAAGATTTGTCTAGTTTTTGAGATTTATATTGGACATTTCAACTGTTATGTGATGAGACTGGTTGTTGTGTAATCTTGTGTTGTTGTAGGCTGTCTTGCACAATATCAATGGGAGGTAAGGATTTATGCACAGACTTCGCCCAGGAAATGTGCCACCTGGTCACCGCGGACAGGGACAGAATCTAGGGTGCCACACACAGACTCGGCTGGGAAGGAGCGCTGCCTTCTTCCCACAGAGCGATGACGGAAATCAGAATTCCGTCCGAGGACGACACCAGGCCTGGGTGCTACCCTGTTACCACAGAGCAAGGATGAAGACAGGGCTCCACCTGCAGATCTAGCCAGAAAGAGTGCTGTGAGGATGACTTTTTCCAGATAGGGAGAGAAGTAGCCTTTCAGGTTGGAGGGACAACATGAATAAGAAAATGGGAGCCTTGGTGTATATGATGTGCTCATGAACTCTTCTTAATCCGCCATGGTTAGAAGATAGGTTTGGGGAGAGAAAGTGAGCAGGATGAGGCTGAAAAGAGGGTAAGTACGTGTAGACGGGGGAACAGCAGGCATGTAAATCAGGGTCCTGCTGGAAAGGCACACTCAAATTTGGTATCGTAGAGTTAAAAAAATATGGAGCCCAGTGGATCAGATCTCCCTTTGTCTCCTCTTCTGTCCAAAGTCATTGTTTCCCCCACCTCCACCTCCCAACCATTGAGAGATGCCCTCCATTTCTCTATTCCTTTGAATCAGGGCGGACTGAGACTGACACTGGCACACAGCATGTGCTGGAAGTCGTGCACCCAGACCTGCCAAGCTAGTCCCTAGGTGGCTTTTCGCTTCCACTTTGGCCCAGAGGGAAACATTCAGCCATCACGGAAAGGGGTCACATATCCCGCTGGAGAGAGACATCCTGCAGGACATAACACCACACAAAGAGGGCACAGAGAGGAGAACTGACGTTTCGCACACACGAGTGAGTGCAGACGATACCAGGAGAAAAGAATGGCTCAACCATCGGAACCAAGTTCCAGCTGTTGGTACCATACTTTGCTGAGGCTCCAGACATACGAGGGAGGCCATTTGGCTCCTTTGGCTGCAATCCAACTGCCTCAGCGAACACTGGAGAAGGGACGAGCCATCACCATGGATTACTGTACACATTGCACATGGACAGGAATCACGAACAATGAAGGGATGTTCCAGCCACTGTATCTGGGTATTATTTTACACGGCAAATAACAACTGAAACGCTTGGCCACTGAGGGGAGGTCACTAAAGGAATTATGCGTAAAGGGGGGACAGTCTTTAGGGAAAGCACCTAGCAGGATATTATGGCCTGAGGCTAGCAACAGCAGGAGTCCCCGCCCTTAGGCTTGAAGGGGCAAGAGCAAGGGAAGTGATCACGATTCAAAGGAAGCAGTTGTTGGAGAGAGCTCCTGAGTAGGAATGCGACCTGTGGGAGAGAAATAAAGGCAACAGGGGAATCGGTGCCCAGTCTCATCCATTCTCCTCTGCCTTCTGTCTCCTGGGAATTCGCTCTTATCAGCGGGGCCCCAGAGGAAGCCAGGGGGCCAAAGTCAGTTTGGTCATATGAGTACTTGAAACAAAAACATTAGCTGCCACCAGAGGTCTTTATGTAAAGGGGCAGAACAAAAACACCAACAACAGCAGCAAGTACAAAAACAAAAACAAAAGGAAAAAAAAAAAGAAAAAAAATAGTTAAGACTTAGCCTCTGCACTTCCCAATTCTGTGGCTGCTTCGGAGGCAACCCAACATAGACGAGACAACCACAGGACAGTCACAAACTGCATGCTTGATTTGAAGGGTCAGGTGGTACTGACATTATAGATCCCCAAGCACTCAAGGTGGTAACAGGTACGAAGCAGTTACAAAATATCTCATCAGAACAGAATTTCTACCTGAAAAATAAAAATTGAAAATAAGGTCAGAGGGAAAAGCTGACCTGTGTTGTGATGGCTACGGAGGCCTTAGCTGATCCTTTCTGGAACTCTGGAAAGCAAGGTATTGAGCGGCTCATCTCTTAGATAAGCAAGGAAAGTTGTTTGCCTGTGGTGAGTTAATTAAATCATGTTTGATTGGGGCCGCTGAATGGACATGTCCAGCTTTTGTCAAACAAACAACAAACAGACAAACAAACAGAAGAGACTTGTTTCCGACCGCTAACCTTTCTGCAGGAACAGTTGCTCAGTAAGTGGACACATTGGGAGCAAGATCTATTTGTCAATTAAGAAACAAGGCCAACAATTTTGAGTAGTTTGTTCTTCCACACGAACCCACAGATGTTACTGATATGGCTCAGTTGTGAATCTTTAGTAAAGGAGTCAAGGATGAATTTGAAGTAACTGAAAAATTAACATCCATGAAGAGTCTGCATGGAAGGACTACAGACAAATATTTTTCAAAGTTGAAAAAAAAAAAAAAAAGACAAAACTCACAACACTCATTTAGTTCAACGCCAAGTGAAATCTGCCAGGATGTGTCACGATGAAACGAAAATGAAGGATGGCGATGAAGTCTGTGCGGACTAGGGAAAGGCTTTGTTGGACAACTTTACAGAGCTTCTGAGCGCGTAAGGTATTTGCAGGCTGTGGTTATTTGCTACACTATAGTATTCATCAGCAGATTCTTCGCAGGGAATATCCGAGCCTATCGCGGATTATTGAACAGCGGTGTCACCAGTAAAACCCAGCCACCCTCCTGCACTTACCCATTGTGTGTTCTGTGAATTTTTGTCAGAAACAGTTGCCTATCCCGACTTGCCCTGCAGTCTTTACCAGCAATTCGATGGCTTTGCAGTGGTCAAGTTTCACTGCGAATTGCTGAGCTTGGGGTCAAGATTGCACTTTTTCTGAACAAGAACTGCCCTCAATCATTTAGTGTTACTGAACACTCTCGAATCAGCTTTCACTGCATACTTGACCATGTTTCTTCATTAATTCCACCTAAAATTGCAAGGCGAAACAGTGCTTATGTGTGAAAGTTGTACTGCAGCAAAGTCATTTTGACAAGAAACACTGTTTGAATCACAAGTAATGTCAGGCTGTTTGATACATTTCTAGTGCTGTCAGAAGTTAAAACAAGTAGGAAGATAGCCACACAGATTTGCATAGAATATGTTTTCCAAGCTCAAACCAAAGTTCCAGCAGCGTTTTTGACCTCAATGCAAGTGTAAAAAGAAATTTCCATACTTCACAATCTGCTTAAATGTGCAATTAAGGACTTTTCACCTAACCTTCATTTGGAACTAATTGATATGCAATGGGATGACATGTAAAACGGCATCTAGAGTAGAAGCCAAATAGAATTCTATAAATGCCTCCAAATTGATGAATATAGTCAATTAAATTCATATACTTATTGAATGTCAATATTTGGAAGTAAATATCTGCATGAAAAAACATTTTCAAAGATAAAATATGTAAAATCTCACAACTCAGTCCTCTGGATGGGGCAAGAGCAGAATGGGCATCTCCGTCAGCATTTTGCACAGTGGGGAGAGCCAGGCACTCATTCATGTGCTCTCGGTTTCCCTCTGAAAAAGGCTGACAAGGGCTCCCTTGGCAGCAAACTGTGCTGTCCCATGCGAGGGGTGGCGTGAATAAACAAAAGCCGTCCTTTTACCTCTCTAATGCTTCCCCTCTGGTTGTTTTTTCTCCAGGAGTGTGCTGGTACCTCTCCACTGGTCTCCTGGTCTTCCAGAGAGATTCTTTCATCCATGCCTGATTGTAAACGTTGGTATTCTTTGGTGGAAAGGCATTTAAAACAAAACGAAACAAACTTCCCATTCGGCGATTTTGAGGATGTCACTCTTCGTTGGGGTGATCAAATTTCTGTTCTTAATTGAATGTTCATAGTCTTCCATTATCCCTTTCCTTTCCTCTGTGTATACTTTCTTTTTTTTTTTAAGTTTATTTATTGATTTTGAGAAGGAGAACAGGAGCAGGGGAGGGACAGAGAGAGAGGGAGAGGGAAATTCTCAATCAGGCTCTGTGCTGCCAGTGCAGGGTCCAGCGTGGGGCTCAAATTCCAAAACTGCGAGATCATGACCTGGGCAGAAACCAAGAGTGGGACGCTTAACTAACTGAGCCACCCAGATGCCCGTGTATACTTTCTAGGGCCTCTGATGCAGCTAGCTGAGTCCACAATTTTTAAAATTGTCACCACGGTGATTAGTGTCACAATCACTTGATCTCTAGACATCTCACCCTTTATGCTCAGTCCCTTGTCACAGCAGTTTAACGATTTCGGTAACTATGTCATCACCACACACTCAGATTGCAACGTGACCTCAGCAAGAAAGTCATCTGTACCCTCTCAAATATGTGAGCAACTCAACCCTAGAACCCCAATACCAGACCTATGTGAAGGTCTATTTTGCAAGGGTACTTTGAGAACACAAGTCATAACCCTCTCAGAAAAGAGAGGATGCGCTCACTTCTAGTCGGGTGGCTTCAATAGAGGAGAGCTATTTTCAAAGCAATGAGTAGGATTCAGAGAAACCAACAGGGACGGAGTACGTGGAGGGCTGGCACGGTGACAGGCTGGCATCAGTGCAGGGTCTCCTGACACGAGGCGTGCATGACCGTGGTCCTCGGCAGGACAGCCACCTCATGCACGGCAGCTAGGAGGGAGTGAGGAAGATATGGCAAATTCACCTTCCTCTCACCCTCTTCTTCCCTGCGAACGTCTCTCCTCCCCTGACTGGTTCAGTCCCACGAGAAGCCAGAAGGGAAACACAGGGATGCAGTCTGAGCCAGTATCCATGGAGCAGGAGAGCAAGAGTGGAACTCTGATCGGGAGAGACACACAGACCGTCTCCAGCACGGCTCGCAAGTGGGATGTTTTCTGTCCTACTGTCCACGCAAAACCAAACATTCTTGACACAGAATTCATCTCCCAGTAATAACCTTACATTTAAAAAACCACACATGCAGTGTTAGAAGAAAAGCCGTCTATGCTCCCCACAAAACTCTCTGAGAAAAGTATCACTTTTCAAGTTCCTATAACTTTGTGTCTCCGACTCTTTCAACAATTTATTTGAACATGATAATTTATTGACTAAGCTGACACAGTTGTATAAAAATGTGCATAAAATGTCATTATTTGCATCGAGCTGAGATTAATGGGATGAAATACAACGCACGCACGTGTGTTGGTGGTGGGGGAGTGTTAAATGTCAGAAATAAACAGGAAATCTCAGTTCTGAGCATTCTCTGTAAGCGCTAAAGCTGTAGTGGTTTTATAAGACTAAGTTATACATCCTAGTCTTTAAGAGAATGAGGTTTTAAGGGTGAATGGGGATAGAAGGTGTAGCCTTCAACCACTATGAGGCAACAAGATGGATTTGGGGCCACTTCACAGCCTCTGGGCTTTGAAAGAACTAATCACTCCATGGAAGAGAATGAGAAACGCTCTGCCCACTGAGTCAGTACTATCAAGAGAGACTTTCTCTGCCAGGGGCTCTCAATGGAAAACAAAAAACAAAAACAAACAACAACAAAAACACAAAAAACAATCTCCCATTAAAGGAACCAAAGTGAGTACCAAGGATAAGTATGGCATCTACTTTTTATACTTTTTATATACTTTTTATACCGACTGAGTGATACGGGAATCACAACTTGAGAAATTAGTGTAGAAACCGGTTCCAGACTCAGCAAACCCCTGCTAGCAAAAGCATAAGTAATTGTTCCTTTGGACTTTCCTTTTTTTAAAAAAAAATTTAATGTTTATTTATATTTGAGAGAGAGAGAGAGAGAGAGAGAGAGAGAGAGAGCATGCATGCACACTAGTGGGGGAGGAACAGACAGAGGAGGACAGAGAGAGAATCCCAAGCAGGCTTTGCACTATCAGTCAGCACAAAGCCCGACATGGGGCTCGAACTCGCAAACCATGAGATCATGACCTGAGCTGAAGTTGGACAACTCAACTGAACTGAGCCACCCAGGAGCCCCTATCCTTTGGGACTTTCCACAATATGAGGTGAATGAGGCACATACCTAGGCAAAAAAAATACACACACACACACACACACACACACACACACACACACCCACGAAAGATTCGGTCAGGAAGAATAATTACAAACTGCATGGGTAAATGATGTATCATAAGGTAGACTCAATAGGGTAGAGACATAAAACAGGAGGATTAGGACGGCAAGAAAATAAGAAAGAACACATTGAAAGAGTCTGTCTCTACCTGAGTGTGTGTAATTTTCCTGGATGTGTTCTTCCTAGGAAGTTTCTGTGGAGGTGAGCAAGATAGGGTTTCCGCGCTCCTGGCCTCAAAGTTCCTTCTTCTGTTTGCTTCATCTAGGTATGCAGACCTCTCCACTTCTCCCTGTCAAAATCCATTCTGCTTCTGAATGGCGTCTTCTGCTGTCCATGAGCTCTGGTAGCATCTTCCCGAGACACAGCCATTAAGGGGCATAGCACAACTAACCTACTTTCTGAAGGTGTGCAAATGTACTGGTACTTTTTTACATCTACCACCTCTGGCCGCTGGATTCCACACCCACGCCAGCTCTCCCCTTCCACTTCCTTCCCCAATGCCAGTGCAAATTTAGGAACAATTTTGGGCACTCGTGTTGCTGGAAGGTTTCTGGAATTCTTTTTCTTCCCTGACACTCCAGTGACATCAGTCCTATCATTATTTCTTGCCAAATTCGACCTTGCTTTTGGGAACACGTACACATACTTGCACATAATTCAGAATTTGTGGGTTGTATTTCTTCTCTAGGTTGACTAAAAAATGTTTTCCCCCCTTCTTACTCTATCTGATAACACTGGCTTTCCTTGGGATCAAATTTATGGCTAAATGCCTATATTTCCCACCACCCCCTTAAAGAAATAAGCTCTAGATGTTGCTTTTGCAAATCAATCTTCATTTAACCACATCGGTGAGGATATGCGCTTTGCAGAAAACAGAAAAGAATGGAAAGGGAAAAGAGATATCTAACACAGTTATGTGAACTATGTTCAAATAAAAACATTTTAATACGGAGGTATTTATTTGGTCAAGGGAGACTCAATTTGTATCTTTCTTTTCCTTATATTTTACCTACGAAATTGTTAAAATTTCACCTCCTTATTCACCTTCTGGTATGTAAAGGAGGAAGGAAAAAACACAAGAATAAAAGAAAATGATCAGGCTGCAAGCATGCTAAAACGATTTTCTCTGCTTCAGATAAAGGGACTTTGGAAGAAGCCCATCCCTTAAGACCACAGGGATACTTCCCATTTCTTAGGCTAAAGATAACTTTTGCTGACTGTGTCAGAAAATGGAAGACAGTTTAATATATCAATTTTATAAACTGACAACTTTTAAAACCATACACTGACAGGAAACAAGTCCAACTCAATGAAACTTCTATATCTTTGGTTATCCAGGCAAGACAGTTATCAGCTTATGGAAAGAAGTCTTTCACATCCCTGTGTATTGTTATAATTTTTTTTAAGGCAAAGAGATTTCTGAAAATTCTCAATGCGGTCTGATAAGGAAAGAATCAAAAGGTGTAATTGCATTATTGATTAGATCTTACTTAGAATGTAGTTTGCACAGTTACTTAAGCTTTTGGAGGCAGAGGACATTATTTTCATGACAAGGTAAAGAACAAACCAGTCCTCAGGCTTTGAGCTTTTTTGTAGGGAAAGGATTTGATTTTTAAAAACCAAGGTGATCAAAGGATCTGGCAGTTTGGAATGTGATACATTTTTCACGAAGATGCAACCTAATTTAAAATGAGGAATTTAAAATGAGGAATGCATCTGACTTCGACTCAGGTCATGATCTCATGGCTGGTGGGTTCAAGCCCCACATCAGGCTCTGTGCTGACAGCTCAGAGCCAGGAGCCTGTTTCAGATTCTGTGTCTCCCTCTCTCTCTCTGACACTTCCCTACTCGCACTCTGTCTCTCTGTCTCTTAAAAATAAATAAATATTCAACAACAACAACATAAAAGTACACTGTATTCTAGGGGGATAAAAGCCTTGTAATATCTTAGGAAGCTGAGCCAGGTGAGTGAAATCATACACATCAAGTTCAAAACATCAGTAACTTCTTAATTTTTTTAAAAAAATTGTTTTGTTGAGAGACAGAGAAAGCAGATGGGGGAGGGGCAGAGAGAGGGAGAGAGAGAGGATCCCAAGCAGGCTCCACACTGTCAGCACAGAGCCCGACGTGGGGCTCAAACTCATGAACTGTGAGATCATGACCTGAGCTAAAACCAAGAGTGGGATGCTTAATCAACTGAGCCATTCAGGCGCTCCAATGTTAACTTCTTTAAATGCAACTACTGTACTTGCTCTGGAAAAGACATATATCTGTCAAGGAAGCAAGGAAATTGTTGCACTGCAAAGGAAATTATTTGTATTAAAAAAACAGTTATAAGCAGTATCACCAACATATTTGATTTCACAATTGGGTTCAAATGCATATTCTACTAGAGCAACAAGGAAAAAACAATGAAAGGGGAAAGAAACCCTTTAAAAACATTTGGTTGACTAGAAATAATGGGTTTGTGGCTTCAGGGGCTAAGAAATGGGTTGTTAAACTCTATGTGCATTTGTGTCACAGTCTACTCCTAATGAATGTAGTCTACATTTCAGATCTGTTTGTCCAACATTATCTCATAAACCGTGTTTTCCACCCAATCTACACTACTTGTCTTTCTTAGAGCACACTCTGTATTCTGCTGCTTCCATGAATCTGCTCACATTGTCCCTGCACCTGGAATGCTCACGTCTCCTTCATGGCTTCACCATTAGCACCCAACTCACATGGCCAGCTTCTCCTGCAGAAGTTGTTCTGGATAATTCCTGGAAGCAAATACCTTCTTTTCTTTCCGAATTACCACCGCACTCCATTTGCATCTGCCAGAATATATAATACATTCTACCTTCTTTCATAGGATTTGATGGACATCCTTATCTCCTACTCTATTTGTCAACTATTTTCATGGCAAGCATCTAGCCTTCAACATCTTTATCTGCCCCATAGTCATATAGAGAAGAGATCACTTCATACAGAGAAGAGGACATTTAATAGAGGAGTATTGAATTGGTGACGGTTACATACGTTATCAAAAATAGAACTGAGAGGTGTCCAGGTGACTTGGTCATTTGAGTGTCCGATTCTTGATTGTGGCTCAGGCCACGAGCCCAGGGTCATGGGATCAAGCCCTGTAGGGAGCTCCATGCCAAGCATGGAGCCCGCCTGGGGTTCTCTATCTCCCTCTCTGCCCTTCTCCCCAACTTGTATGTGATCTCTCTCTAAAGTAATAGTAAAAAAGAATAGAATTGATACAAATATCTGCATACCTGTACTTCCATCCCAGAACTATGTTTCCATAACTCAGGTCTTTGGTTGGGGTTGATCAATAAGAAAATATAGAAACTGTACAACTATTTAGGGGGACTGCTACATTTTGCTGCCATGAGGACAAATCAAAGAATCACATATGCTTCTTTATTCAGACTCACGAAGCCTACAGTTTCTCTTTGTTTCTAAATGTTCTGAAGAAATCACTTGGAGAATATAGGATTTTCATAGTCTGTAACTCTAAAGAGTTTCAGTAAATTTAAGGAAATAAAAATTATTGAGATTTTGTATTTTAAAAGCACTTGCTCACTTTATTGCTGTATCATTTCCCAAATATTAAATTTAATAAGCGGAGAGGAAAGAAGAACACACTGTGTACAGGTTATGAATTGGAACAACAGAAAAGAAATAGAGAAAGGGGAGTGGAGAATAAGACTGAGATATCAACACTGAAATAATCTGAATTGACACCACTGTAGGAATATTCCTCTTCCAAACTTTTGAACTCTTTTGTCATAGTAGAATGGATCCCAGAAATGCTAGGAGCTAACAATAATTGTGAATATTTTAACATTATCTTATTCACAATGAATGTTCACATGAATTAAATGCAAGGCCAACAGAAAATTCCCAGAGGTTCTGCTCTCTTGTCTTTTGATAAAATCGGATTGTTCTGAATCAAGTGAGGCACCTGACACATTACACATCAACTGGGTCTTGATGTGATAAAAAGAACTCTCATTCACTTGTTTAAATGCAGGTGAAAAGGAAACACTGAATGAAATTCTAGGGTGTGAAGGCAGTTTGAAGGAAGGATTTCATTTTCTTTATTTTTGTTGTCTTTATGTTGTAAGGGTGGTATACTTAGCAAGCAATAAAAAAATCGGTGCCTTGTGGCAATCTGAGTGCCAAGGAAAGGACATTATTAGCGGCCCTTGAACTCCCTTAGTGGATTTGCTCCGTGCAATTGTGAAATCAAGCTCATGTTTCAAGGTAGCTAGCAGTACACCTGAGCCATAGACTTGGGTCTAATAAGGGTTAGGTTCCCATGGAGCTCACTTATCTCCCCTCTTTCTTCTTTCCAAGTTTTCCCGTCTGAGAATGCTCACACCTTCCACACATGAAGGGTCGGGTGTAGCTCACACTGATGCATTTTGAGTGACTATGATACTGTGATTCATAATTAGAAATACGTGTGGTCTTCATCTTTGTTTCTGGCAGGAAGCTCCTAAAACTCTTGGAATTTCCTAAGTGGTGGAAACTTATATGTTAATAGGTGATTTTGGACCCCACCTAAGGAGGGGGCTGGTTGCTAGGAGAACTAATCATGTGATTAGAAGGTTGGGACTTTCAGTCCCAGGAAAGCAGAGAGGCAAACAGCCAGTCAGTCGACCAATTATACTTACATAACGAAGCCTCCATAAAAGGTCGGGGTTCTGAGAGCTTCGGGTTGGTGAACACGTTGAGATTTGGGCACAGTGGAGTGCTCAGAGAGGAGGGAAGCTCCACACTGTTCCCCCACACCTTGCCCAACACACCCCTTCCACCTGGCTCTTCCTGAGTTGTATTCTTTCACAAGAAACTGGGAAGCTACTACGTAAGATGTTTTTCTGAGTTCTGTGAGCTGCTCTAGTAAATTAATGGAACCCACGGAGGGGGTTGTGAGAACTTCTGATTTTACAGCCAGTTGGTCAGTAGTATAGGTGACGATATGGACTTGTGACCCGCATCTGAAGTGTACTGGGGGTCAGTCTTGTGGGACTGAAACTTTAACCTGTGGGATCTGATTTGGTGTTCTCTCTGGGTAGGTAATGTCAGAATTGAGTTGACTTGTAGGACACCCAGCTGCTGTCTGCAAATTGCCTTGAATGTGGGGAAAACTCCCAACCCCACGTGACATAATTGGGCCTCAGCTCCCTTAATGATTTTTGGGAGTGGCCTCACTAGAACAAACAACACAGGGACCTCACGGTTCATGTGTCCAGACACAATTCAGGAGATGTACTGCCTAAGATTTCTGCAGTAGATTGGTATAAAGATTTACATAAAAATTACTTTTATAACCAAAATTATTGAGGAAAGGCATTAATCAATAGGCTATGAAAACCATGCCCCTTGACATTCTATCATTTTTACTTTTCAGTTCATTTTAGCATACCTTTGTCATTTGGTAATCATAAAACCCTGACAGGGTACTGACATTCATCTTTTACGGATTAGAAAAGTGAACTTTGTAGAAAGAAGATTAATGACTATCTCAAAGAAACAAATGGAATTCAGTTTATCAGGAATCAGCCACCCTTCCAATTCAGGGGTCCAGATCTAGGGTTTTTTTCCTATTACATTATAGCTACATCCTTAGGAATTATTTGGTTAATATGACCAATGAAAATGTGAAATTCAGGTAATTTGTGGGGACCTTAAATTTACTCTACTTTTTCTTTTCTGTCCATAACACAATGTACTTTGTCCTCTCAGCAGTGGCAGGGAAAAAGGTATCTTTACAAATCTCACAAATTGTACTGTCATTCCTTCTTCCTTTATTATTATACTTACAGAATTAAAAAAAAAATCCTAACAGGTTTAGCTTCAACTAGAAAGAAACTGGAATAATTTTTATGCTAGGTGTTTAATGTTAAAACATTCCATGGTCATAGGAATTTGAGGCTTTTACTCATTTTATAGATAAGAAAGCAGAATTGAAAGGAGGGGAATTAATTTGTAAAGATCACATAATTAGTAACCGTGCTCAGGCAAACTGGGTCCAAATTTTGTTTCAGGTTCCTTGTTTAAGCGGGCTTCCCTTTCCTGTGTTTCTTCAGGTAACTTTCATGCAAATTTTCCCTCGTTGGTGGCCCTCCAGACAGTGCCCTTTGGCTCTTTCGAAGCCCAGGGTAGAAGGCATTTACACACACTGAAGAGGCTCACTTGCAGGAGGAGAGGTCTCCTTCCTCTCCTTCCACTCGTTAGGCCATCTATTTCCTTCAAAGACAGCCTCTAGGTGAGTTATTAATACACAGCTCTGCAGGGCAAATCATGCCAGGGATGGTCAAAGAGTTATTACCTTTATTCCAGAGAATTAGCTTTGAAAGAAGAACCGAACGAAAGTTTTTAGGGAAACTATTTTAGGCAGAAGGGCTCTGATTTCCTATGATCACCAAAGGGCAGTTGAAGAAGCAGCTGGTCTGGAGATGGGACCGCAGGAGGTCCATCGTGTGCAAGCTACTGGGCTAGTTCTTTTGAGGGCACCATCTTAGGGTTGGAACCAGGCAAGTCCAAACCAGATTCTGTTCAAAAGGCCAAAGAAGGTTTGAGGCACCTGGGTGGCTCAATGGGTTAAGCATCTGACTCTTGATTTCGGCTCAGGTCATGATCATGGTTTTGTGAGTTCAAGCCCCTCATCGGGCTCTGTGCTCAATCTGTGGGATTCTCTCTACCTCTCTCTCTGCCACTCCCCTGCTCAAGTTGGCTCTATCTCAAAGATAAATAAACTTTAAAAACCATTTTAAATAGGCCAAAGAAGGTTTGAAAGTAGTTACACGTAGGTGAATAGAACTAGACAGAATAAAAGCGTGGTTTGAAACACTCGAGGAACTTCCTGGGGAATTTTTGAGATGGGGTATTTAGATGTACTTTTATTAGCTTAGGTTTGTTGAGAAGAGATGATAAAAGAGAAGGCGAAAAGCACGGCATAGGGTCTACTAAATGCTATAACTAAACAAATGCACCTTGAGTGACATTTTAAAGTTTGATTAAAATGAAAGATTCCAGTGATTTTTAGGGAAAATCTTTCCCTAACAACAGTAAGCCAATTAGATGTTCTTAGACTAGAATCGACTTATCCTTGGCATAATTTTACAGAAGAACAAAGAAAGATGGCATACTTTGAATAAAGAGAGAAAATAAATGTGCTCCAACATTTAGATTTGCCTTTTTCAAGGATTATTTCTCTACGACTTTTTAATGTGTCTGTTGATAGCAAACGTTTCATTAGAAGCCCTGAGATGTCTCTCAGGATCGATTTTTCTTTTCAAAGAAAAATACATTTGTCAGCCATAGAGATCATCTCCAACTCTCCACTGAAGTAAGAAAAGGATATCAGACACTTGCTAAGGTTCTTCTCCGACAGGAATGCAGTGTGACCATTCTTTCAGATTTTTAGAAGACAGGTGCAAAAAGCACATTGAAAGCCAGAGAAAGCAGTCACCAGCCTCCACATACATACATTAACTGAGCATTCTTAGGAGTTAAATGGCGTCCATATGAGTTTCTAAACAAGAGACACGGACCAAAAGCAGTTATAAGTTTATGCCTACAGAGCAATTATTGACTTCTGTTTGGATTGCATACTGTCAGGCAACGTTCTTTATGAGCGTCCAGGATCCCTCCAAACACCACCTATTAATTTTGGACCTAGCTCATTGCAAGTGTAAATGTAAGTGTTGAATACACACCAATCCCTTTATACAAAAATTAACGTGTGCTCCCCACAGAAAATACCAGACCTATTAACCAAATCTCTCAGAGAAATACATATTCTTTTGCAGGTTTCTTCATTATTTATTAAATCTTCGATTTTAGACAGAAGCTAAAGGGACTAGGAGTTCAGAGAACTATAATTTTAGGGTTTTCCCCTCAGGGACAAAAAGCAAACTGAAAGGCAACAGAGGTTTCACAAAAAGAAGTTTTATTGTGTAAGATAAAACTCAGTTTTTCCCAGAAAATGTAAGGAGAAGAAAACTTAGGTGAGGAAGGAGAGACAGAACAGAATGAATATGGGGGAAGGGAGAAGACAGGCCAGAGAGATGGAGAAAGTAAGGGGAAGCCGAAGGAAAAGGCTCAGAAAGATGTAGAAATGTGTTGGATCTAAGTTATGGAGCCTGTTCATCATCTTATTCAATCTCCCCCTTTTCTCTTATACTGAGATCACAGATCATCATTTCTCTCTTTCCCCACTGGAGTCATTACCTAGATCCTGGCTTTTCTGGGGTGAACAGAAAATAGACCCCCATGGTTTCCTTTTGCGAGAACCCCTGTCATGCTGCCCCGCTCTCTTTCTACAAAGTCAGACTACAGGATCCATTTCCCAGATGAGATGAAGCTACCATACATTTTCATACATAAGCCTCAAGGAAGGAAAGAGTTTTATAAAGAAGTAATCAACAGAGGGGCGCCTGGGTGGCTCAGTCAGTTGAGTGTCCACCCGGCTTTGGTCATAATCTCATGGTTCATGGGTTTGAGCCCTGACTCAGGCTTTGTCCTGACAGCTCAGAGCCTGGAGCCTGCTTCGGATCCTATGTCTCTCTCTCTCTCTGCCCCTCTCCTGCTTGCATTCTGTCTCTGTCTCTTTCTCTCTCAAAAGGAAACATTAAAAAAAAAATTTTAAGATAAGGTTTTTGATTTGCTCAGATGAATGGTTTCATGAACCTCTGTTGGTTTTACATACTTTTAGCTAAACAATCCTTATAATAACATTGTGCATTTTTATTTTCAGAAAAAATGTAGGTCACACTTTATCTGCATGTGCATGACTATGTGTTTATGCCAACACGTACAGTATACACTCTTCCCTAAAGGGCTATCACCTTCATATTCAATCTAGGTAGATTTTATTTTCAGCATATATAGATGGCCTCAACTCTCTAATTTCCTAATTTTTTTTCAAAAGGAAACAGAAGCAAGTATACATTCTCAATATGCTTTCCATTTGGATCAAAATGTTTCAATTCCAGGGATGCCTAGGTGGCTCAGTTGGTTAAGGGTCTCACTCTTGATTTCGGCTCAGGTGAAGATCTCACAATTCATGAGTTCGAGCCCTGCATCAGGCTCTGTGCTGATAGTACGAAGTCGGCTTGGGATTCTGCCTCCCTTTTTCTCTGCTCCTCCCTGCTTGTTTTCTCTCTCTCTGCCCCCCCAAAGATAAATAAATAAACAAAAAAGAAAAATGTTTCCATTCTAGAGACTGAATATACAGGTAACAGCCAGACCATGACAATACAGCTCTGGCCCAGGTAAGAAACACAGACACGAAATCACAACCTTTGCTGCAATCATCCCTGAATGGTCAAGACTCAGTCAATGGCTATCAATTTCTGTGTTGTTGTTGTTTTTTTTTCTTCTTCCAACTTAGGACAAACTGGAAAAAGCCAGTGGTGTTCCCCAAACCAATTACATAAGCCTATCCTGCTTCTGGCTGGCTCCACCCCAGCTTCTTCATATGAAAAACTTGTAGTCAAAGCCTACCTGAAGCCTACCTACCCTTTCTATTCACTCTAAACCTTTTTTGTTCCCCTGCCTGCCTTTGAGTCTTTGCCGAACACAAGCAATGGTGATTGACTCCCTTGGTATATAGCAAGCTTCTAAATAACAGATTCAGTTCTCAGTTGGGTGGTCATCATTTATCTCCACAAACCCACTCTTAAGAATAGCTGGGAAAAAAAGGAAAAAAAAAAACAAAACCAAGCAAACAAATAAACAAACACTTGTGTTAGGAGAGTGCCTTCTTCCTATTTCCCTAGTTTCTTAGTTAAGGACATCCTCCTATGTCTTTGCTTTTCCTTTCTCCAACCTGTGGAAAAGGAGCAAGTTTCAGTTTGGTGAGCGAAAAGAATTAAAATCGGTTGTCTGTCAAAGTAGATTCAAGATATCGAAAGTCCTTTGCACGGGGGCTTTGCAAATTTTTCTACATGTTGAATTTCATACTGACTTAGGTAAGTATGTCTGTAAACTCAGGGGTTTTTTTTTTTTGTTTGTTTGTTTGTTTTTGGTGTAAGCTCTTAGGATGCATCACCTGGAGGGTAAAACTTTGTATTTGAACGTTGGCTTCATCAGCAATTAAGATGACATTTGCACTTCAATCTGCCCAATTATTCCTTTGGAGGCAGAGATCATTCTGAGACTCTCCCAAGCACCACCACCAACAAAGATACCTATTTTTTGTCTTTTTTTTTTTTTTTTTTTTTTTTTTTTTACTTTCTGACATCAAGATAAAGAGGACATTATCCTTCTCTGCTTCAGAGAACAAAAATCCCTGAGAAGTAGAAGTCCTGGGATCCTAAAAAAATTAGGTTTTACAGAAGTTCTGTTATGTTTCTTTTCCAAATGCTTTGTTTTTTTTTAAATGCAGTCTCACCCCCCTTTTGCGTATTTTACAGATTTATAATTTTTGCACTTTCAGTGTGTGGGTGTGTGCAAACGAGCCTAATGCACTTCTGTTAATTTTCACACTGTTTTCTGCGGTGTTCCTGCTGGGCTGCTAAAATCAACTTGGAAAAAAAATGTCATTACTGTTACCTGGGTATTAGAAAATTTATTATTTTTCATTCTCGTATAGGAAAAAAACGAGTCATTTGAACAAAACCAATAAAATATCTTGCATCCTATTATTTTACTTTAGACCTCTGGGTGGACTTGTATGACACAGGACAACCCACCTGTGATTCAAATTTTGCTCCAGAGACAGGTGTGGGGACACAGGTATGCTGAGGAAAATGCAAGCCCAGGACAAACAGATGTTCCTAAGAGAACAGATTTATTTATTTTGTCTTATATTGGAAAACACGCTTTTATTCTTTCTCATATTTAACTCCTTTAATATGCATACAACAATGATCTGGCCCGTTTCTCAAAGTGTACCTTATGATATATAGGATGATGAAGCAAAAGCAACAGTAAGATGTTCTATTTCCACATCATGCTAATACAGGACATAGGTTCTTTTTAAACTTTGTTTTACAAAATGTTTATTTATTTTAGAGACAGAGAGAGCACAAGCAGGGTCAGGGTGGAGAGAGAGGGAGACATAGAATCTGAAGCAGGCTCAGGCTCAGCACAGGCCCGACGCGGGGCTTGAACCCACGAACCTTGAGACCATGACTGGAACCGAAGTGGGACACTTAACCCCCTGAGCCACCCAGGTGCCGCTAGGATTTAGGTTCTTAAGTAAAAGAGATACTACAAATGATTCCAAAGTCGTAAGTGGCTTTTCTGTAGGAATATGGCTGTGTGTTCTGAATGTTCCCATGTTTGTTTTCTAGGAAGGAAAAAAGAATGGGGAAAACCAAAACCAAAACCAAAAACAAAAACTATATTTTTGGTACAACCAGGAGTCGGAGAAAACCTACAAATTCCAAACAATATGTGAGTACTGCCCAAACCTTCTGAGACCAGAGAACTCCAAATGAGAAGCAAGGATGTTCCTGCCAAGAAGAGTGGGGAGAGAAAGGGGCCTAGAGGTAGCAGATTTGTTTGCTTTAATGTAACAAATGCTTAAAAAAATAATTATGGTCCATAATTTACAAATTTATGAATATTAACTCATGTAAGCCTCATACAACCCCATAAGCAGCTATCATTATCCAGATGTTAGAGGTAAACAAAGGAAAATGAGGTATAAAGACTCAATGGCCATCACAAAAACCGTTAACAGATATTCTTTCTAATGGAAGGGCTAGTGGGCAAAACCAATAGGCAGAGAGAAAACACACAGATGTACGCAGAAGGATGCCGAGTTGGTGCCCTGGACTGAATGTTTATGTCCTCCCGATATTTCTATGCTGAAATCCTAATCCTCGATGTGACAGTACTTGGAGGTGAGGCCTTTAGAAGGTGATGAAGTCAGAAGGGCAGAACCCTCATGAATGAGATTCGTGTTTTCTAAAAGAGACTCCAGAGAGCCTTCACATACCTTCTGCCATGTCAGGACACAACAAGAAGACAGCCATCCACGACCAGGAATCAGGCCCACCGGACACCCAATCTGCAGGTGCCTTGACTTTGGATTTCCCAGCCTCCAGAACAGTAAGAAATAAACGTATGTGGTTTAAGCAACCCAGTCTATGGTATTTTTGTTACATCAGTCTGAGTAAATGAAAACGGTATCTTTCAGAATGGGTGGCACAAAATATACTTTCCAAATATAAAGAAATCACCTTGGAAACCAATGACCATGTTCCTTGGTGGCAGTGGCTATTAAAGCAACATTGTCTGTACTAACTCTTTTTTAATTTTTTTAAAAGTTATTTTGAGAGAGACAGAGAGAGTATAAGCAGGGGAAAGGAGAGAGAGAGGGAGACAGAATCGCAAGCAGGCTCCACAAGGTCAGCATGCAGAGCCTGATGTAGAGCTTGAGCTCATTAAACTGTGCGATCATGACCTGAACTGAAATCAAGAGTCAGACACTCAACAAACTGAGCCACCCAGGCACCCCTGCACCAGCTTTTAAAGTTCTTTTGAGTCAGGCATAAGAGTCAAAAGAAATTAAGCTACACAAAGTGGGTGCATATTATGAGGGAAGAACCCATTGCTGTAGCAACAAAGTAAGGTGCCCTTGAGCTATGATAGCAGAGAATATTGTGATCCCTTCCTCTTCCATAGGAATCAAATGTTAATAGTTTCCTGAAAATCTGACTCATTCAGAATTAAGCAATAAACCAAGAATAAGTACAGAACAATAAAAGTGTATAATCAGAGAAAAGTCAAATGGAATGCAAAAACCTTCTACGCATAAAGAAAAATTACCAAAGAATTAGACACAAAACAGATGAAAACTGTAACCCCAAATTCCAACATGAATTAAAGAAGAACTTTAATGAAGCAATCAAATGTATACATAAGAGAGGGCAAGGAACAGATAACCACACAAGAGAAAACAGAAAAAAAGGAAATCTGAACTCAGAAAATAAATAAATAAATAAATAAATAAATAAATAAATAACAAGACAAAGCCAGTTTATGAATAAAGGCAAAATTAGAGGGAGCACAGGGTAGAATAGACACCAGAAATTTTTACAATAAACAGAGAAAAAGGAATAAAAAACCCCAAGAAATCATAATGAAAAGCAAAAAAGACTAGAAAAAAAATGAATAGCTGTAGTCAGCACCCAAAGGAGAAATTTTATCCCCTGGATTCCAAAAATCAAATAGAACAAATATTTAAACTATAACTAAAAAATTCCCTGGGAAGTAATAGAAAGTTAAACCTACATGTTGAAAGAATATACGGTATGCCAGGAGAAAGTGATCCAAAGCAATGAATACAAACCTATATTCTAATATATGCTGAAACTTTAAAGTTAAAAATGTTTTAAGAAGCCAAATAAATCAAATCTCCTATCAGTAAAATAAAATCATGTTGTTGTAGAACTTCTTCAAATTTCAACGCCAGACACTATTGGAGCAGTATCACAAGCAGTTCAAAGAAAAAATGGTGAGTCCAATATTTTACATCCAGACAAAGTTTTATTCAAATTTAAAATCATACTCTCAAACTGATTAAAATTTTAATAACTCTAAATATTTTCCCAGTGATGTAATTGTGACCAAATACTACAGGATAAACTCCAACTAATTAAGGAATCAATCCAATTCACAAATGCACAAAAAACCATAAGATACCTAGGAATAAACCTAACAAAGGGGTAAATGATCTGTACTTTGAAAATGATAGAACATTTATGAAAGAAATTGAAGATGACACCAAGAAATGGAAAGATATTTGAGGCTCATGGATTGGAAGAAAAAATATTGTTAAAATGTCTATACTACCCAAAGCAATCTACAAATTTAATGCAATCCCTATCAAAATACCAATACCACTTTTCACAGTGCTAGAACAAACAATCCTAAAATTTGTATGGAACCACAAAAGACCTCGAATAGCCAAAGCAATCTTGAAAAAGAAAAACAAAGCTGGAGGCATCACAATTCCGGACTTCAAGCTGTATTACAAAGCTGTAGTAATCAAAACACTATGGTACTGTCACAAAAACAGACACATAGATCAATTGAACAGAATAGGAAACCCAGAAATGGACCCACAGCTATATGGTCAACCAATCTTCAACAAAGCAGGGAAGAATATCCAATGGAAAAAAGACAGTCTCTTCAACAAACGGTGTTGGGAAAAAAGGACAGCAACATGCAGAAGAATGAATTAGACCACTTTCTGACGCCATACACAAAAATAAATTCAAAATGGATGAAAGACATAAATGTGAGACAGGAAACCATCAAAATCCTGGTTGAGAACACAGGCAGTAACTTTTCTGACGTTGGCCATAGCAACTTCCTACTAGACATGTCTCTGGAGGCAAGGAAAACAGAAACAAAAATGAAATATTCATTAAGATAAAAGTCTTCTTCATGGCAAAGGAAACAACCAACAAAACTAAAAGGCGATCTACTGAATGGGAGAAGATATTTGCAAATGACATATCTCACCAAAATCTATTAGGAATTTATCAAACTCAATACCCCAAAACTAAATAATCCAGTTAAGAAACGGGCAGAAGACATGAATAGACATTTTTCTAAAGGAGACATCCAGATGGCCAACAGGAAAAGATGCTCAACATCATTCAACAGGGAAATACAAATCGAAACCACAATGAGATACCACCTCACAGCTGTCAGAATGACTAAAATTAACACAGGAAGCAACAGATGTTGGCAAGGATGTGGAGAAAGGGGAACCCCCTTACATTGTTTGTGGGAATGCAAACTGGTGCAGCCACTCTGGAAAACAGTATGGAGGTTCCTCAAAAAGTTAAGAATAAAACTACCCTAAGACCCATCAATTGCATTACTAGTTCTTTACCTAAAGGAAACAAAAACACTGATTCAAAGGGGCACATGCATCCTAATGTTTACAGCAGCATTATCAACAATAGCCAAATTATGGAAAGAGCCCAAATGCCCATCAATTAATGAATGGATAAAGATGTGGTGTATATATACAGTGGAATATTACTCATCCATCAAAAAGAATGAAATCTTGCCATTTGCAATGATGTAGCTGGAGCTAGAATATATTATGCCAAGTAAAATAAGTCAGTCAGAGAGAGACAAATACCATATGATTTCACTCAGATGTGGAATTTAAGAAACAAAACAGATGAAAATATGGGAACGGAAAAAAAGGGAGGAAAGCAAACCATAAGAGATTCTTAACTATAGAGAATAAACTGAGGGTTGATGGAGGGGTGGTTGGTGGGGGGGGTGGGCTAAATGGGTGATCGCATTAAGGAGGGCACTTGTTAAGATGAGAAATGGGTGTCATAGGTAAGTAGTGAATCATTAAATTCTACTCCTGAAACCATTATTATACTAGATGTGAACTAACTGGAATTTAAATAAAAATTTAAAAAAATAAACAAAAGAACTGACTGAAAGAATAATAGCAAAGGCACCACAGACCAAATATATTTTATTGTATATCCAATCCAAAAAAAAAAAAGCAAGATCAGAATTATTAGAGTGAAAAATAAATGTTATAAACTGTAAAACTATAAAAATGATACAACTAACAAAAATAGGGAGAGAAGATTAAAATTAATGTAAGTCCATTATTGCCTCATAAATAGTAGCTGCACTTAAAATGTTCTAATGTCTTCAATGATACACTATACTTTTCTAACAAGTACTGAAAAAAGAACGTTGAAGTCACTACCCACAGTGTAGATGTACTCACTTCTCCTTTCAATTCTGCCAGTTTTTCCTTCATGTGGTTTTAAAGGTATGTTGTTAGGTGCATACAAATTCATTTTGCAATGATTTCTTGATAGAGAAGCCTTTTTATCACTGTTAAATATCCTTGCTTATTGATAGTGATACCTCACAGTTCTCAGTGAACTTTTTCAGATAACAGTAGAGCCACTTCAGATTTTTTATGGTTTACATGATGTGTCTTTCTTCATTCTTTCACTTATAATATATCTGCAGATGTAAACATATATCTTGTAAGCAATAGAGTTGGGTCTCTCTTGTTCAGTAAATATGGAAAACTCTTTTAATTGAAGAGCCTGGTCTAGTTATATTTAATATAATCATTGATATAGTTGTACATAAGCCCACTTCCTGCTATCCTTTTGTATGCTTCCAATGTTTCTGTTTCCTCTGTCATCCTCTCTGGAGTTTTTTTTTTTTTTTTATTAACTAGGTATTTATTAATATTCCACTTTATCTCCTCCTTAGAAACATTGATTGATTGGAATTTTTAATTTTATGATGAAAACTCTTGATACTTTGATAGTAGTCTAAATTTTGTTGTCTTTCTTTAAGCAATATTGAGATTATTCTATAAATTTGTTTAAAAGTGTGATCCCTTTCAAGATTGCTTGAAATTTTTGTCATGCCATGCTTCTGTGTTTTCTTACTGCGGGCCAAAGAACATCATCTATATGAAGACCCCCAGAAGAAAAAGAAAAAATAAATAAAACAAATGAAATAATGAAAACAAACACACCAAAACAAAATACAATGGTTGACTTTGTCAGCTCTTGCCAGATGCAACCTATGATTCCACAGACCTGCAGCCTCCCAGGTGGATGTTCTGGAGTCAGTCTTAAGCAGTGAATGATATGCATCAGCTGCTTCACCTTCTCCAGGTAATAGATCTCGAAGTCAGTTTTTGGAGCATGCATTAAGACCCAGCTTGCAAAGCACTGGATGTCACTTCTAGTCTGCAGACCTTCAAACTTCTTTAGTTCTCAGGCTGATCTATTTCACTGGACTTCTGCTTTGTCTCACATGCCTGGAACTCAGGTTTCTCACCAGACCTGGAGCTTCCTCTGAATCCAAACTTGCTTCCTGACATTCTTCCCAGTCCTTTTAGCCATTCTCCAAAGGAAGAAAGTTATGAAAGATATAATTTGACAACCTAAGTCTAAAATGTTAAGGTAGAATCATTCGAAATCTGGGTAGTCTCAGAAAAGTACACACACACACACACACACACACACACACACACAAATTGCTAACTCCACTTTCCCCACCAACATCTAAAACATTGAACTATTCTCCCAGAAAACACATGCTAACCATTAAATTTTATGGCATTGTTTGTTATTATATCATTATTTTTGAGTTTGTTAATTCTAGAAGCACAAGATCTCTGGATCAGAGAAGATCCTTTATATACTTACAGAACACCCGAGCAGCATTGACTGCCCACACCCCTGAGAGTTACATAAAGAGAATCAGATCTCTCTGTGCCACAGGGAAGGGGATCCAAAATTATAAGACACCAAACTCAGCTAGAATGCCTGGCATTTCTGCCTCATCTCAGAGAGAGACAGAGGGACAGAGAGAGACAGCTCTCTGCTCTGGATCTTATGCAAGTCTTCTCTGGGAGAGAAGAGGAGAAGGTCTTTAAGTTTCTATTCCCCTTAGCATAGGACCAGAGCCTCTGGAGGAGATGTCTTTAAATTCTTCTGAAGTTCATGGTCTCTAGCTTCCAAGGTATGTTTAGCAGTCAATCATTCTTTACTCAGAGTTAGCAGTAATATTTTGTTCAGTAGGTCCTGATGAACAATACTTGTGGGACGCTGTTTCCTCTTAATAATGCTGAGGGCCACATTGACTTAACTATAAAACCCTTCCAGTCTCCTGTTCTCACATATCCCCCAGGGTCCTGGACTTCCCTGGTCATGTGCCAGCTCATATCTCACCTGTCACTACCACCGTCTCTGCATAATACATATTTCAGTGGCTTCTCTGTGTTCTTTGTTTCTCCCATGCCCCATTACCCGGTCTCCGCGCCCTCTCCCCTGACCCAGTTTCTAGCATCTATGCCCTCAGCAAAGATTGTTCAAATTCCAAGGTGTCTCAGTCCCAAAGCTGTCAACCTAAAACATTAGTCTTCAAACAAGTTCTCAAAATCCCCCATTTAACATGAGATATCTCCCTCTCCCCACTCATGGAGGGAACTAGAAGAAAAAGAAAAGAAAGCTCTTAGGTCAGTCACACAAACTACATATGGTGGGTAAACTCAAAAGTAAAACAACAAATTCATTCAGTTAATTATGGACTAAGTTATGTTTTGTGACCTGCTGGGAAGCTGGCATTTATAATATTTTTATGTGCACAAAAGTTGAGTTTGGGTTTCCAAACATCATTAAATAAACTGTGGAACATAATCTTTTTGGACACTGGAGACTTTTAATTGACACAAGCTTTTAGAAACCACAGTTACTCATTTTGTAATATAGAGAAGTAGTAAATGAAAAATGCCATGCCACATCACTGGATTAGTCGAATTGTTATTAAATACATACTTGAATGCATAAATGTGATTTACTTATGAGGTTAGAAAATGCAAACTGAACAGAAGTTTAACAAAACAAAAACAGCAACAAAAAGGTGAAAGATTCCTTCCCACTTTGAAACCCTCTCCTTTCTCTTTCACTCTCACTGCTTCTGTAAACACACATGCACACACACACACACACACACAAGCATGCACATGTGTGTGTGTGCACATGTTTTTCATTCACATACTCTTTGGTACCTTTTTAAGCACTGTGTGTGCTGTGTGTATATTTTTTTGGAGATAATTCTATGTGCGACATACTTTGTTACATCTCTCTTTTTTTGGTGAAGGCAGAGAAGATATTAATACAGTACAATTCAACTGTAGTTTATGCCATGATTTTATAGTTTGGAACCTACTAGGGGATAATGTTAGCTGTTTAGAGTTATTTTGACTATTTTTAATCATGTTACTACAAGCAGTATCTGTATACATTGACAGAGGCTTTAGTTTCAATTCCTAGCAATAGGATTTTCAGGTAGAGTAGTAATTGTATTTTACAATTTTGACACATTTTATCGATTTTTCCTCCAAAAGGTGTGCAATGGTGGTTACATATTTCCCACTTACAAGCATATGATGGGAGGATTTAAACAATGTGATATGATGAGGGATAAATGACTGTAGGTGGTCATGGAGGCCTTTAAGAAAGATATGAAGTTGATCCAAGAATTGAATTTTGACATGCATATACATACTCATGCATACAAATATTAAACTGTAAAATATTAAAAAATAGAAACAATTGTTAACACTTGAGAGGGGATTGAAAGGAATTGGCATTTATACTATTATAGTGTTTGATTTTTTGGAGTCTATGCTACAATTTTACCCTATCAAAATAATATTAGTGATAAGAAATACACACCCAAATAGAGAAAACATTCAATAATATGAAAGATGATCTTGAACAGCAGTCCCCTTTTCTTTCGATAGAAGGGTAAAGAAGAAAAAGAAAATTATTCTTCTTGAAGAAACTTAATTAGGTAAGATAAATAATCACAAAAAAAATTGGAGAAAAACTTTGAAAATGACATAATATGCAGAACCAAGAGTTTTCTCATGTCCAGAAAATTCTTTTTTTTAATATGAAATTTATTGTCAAGTTGGTTTCCATACAGCACCCAGTGCTCCTCCCAACAGGTGCCCTCCTCAATGCCCATCACCCACCCTCCCCTCCCTCCCACACCCCATCAACACTCAGTTAGTTCTCAGTTTTTAAGAGACTCTTATGGTTTGGCTCCCGCCCTCTCTAACGTTTTCTTTTTCCTTCCCCTCCCCATGGTCTTCTGTTATGTTTCTCAGGATCCACATAAGAGTGAAAACATATGGGAGGGGCAGAGAGAGACTCCCAAACAGGCTCTAAGCTATCAGAGCAGAGCCCAACACAGGGCTCAATCCTACAAACCATGAGATCATGACCTGAGCCAAAATCAAGAGCCAGAAGCTTAACTGACTGAGCCACCGAGGCCCCCCACTGGGAAGCTACTGACACACTCAGTTCTCTGCCCCTTGGAGAACCTGATTCAATCAATAGGTGATAAGATTACTAAGGCAGATGGTGGCATAGGAGGATGCTGGGCTCACTGCATCCTGCTGATCACTTAGATTCCACCCACACTTGCCTAAATAACTCAGAAAACCCCCAGAAGACTAGAAGAATGTATTCTCTGGAGCCAAGCATAGACGAGAGGCCCACGGAAGAGGGTAGGAAGGGCAGAGAGGTGGTGTGCGCTACAGGGACTGGCGGGAGGGAGCCAGGGCAGAGGGGCAGCCCGCCGGCAAAGCAGAGACCCCGAGTCTGGCTTGCAAAAGCGGAGGGGCCGCATGGAGTGTGTGCTAACAGCCAGCGAGACTTAACATCTGGAACGTTATGAGTCAACAGCTCTGTTCCGAGAGCAGGAGGGCTAGAAGACAGCTGGAGGGAGAGTTGTTGAGCCTGGACGACAGAGCTCAGTTTGGCGGGAAACAAAGGTGCTCGCCAGCGCCATCTCCCTCGCCCATCCCCCAGCAAAAATCCCAAAGGGAACCAGTTCCTGTCAGGGAACTTGCTTGCAACCCGCAAACACCCAAAGCTGTGCTTCTGCTGATCCATCCCTCTGGTGGCAGGTCTGACTCCCTCCCGGTGCCGCAAGGCCCCTCCCGAAGCAGATCACCGGAGAAAAAGTGAGCTGAGCCTACCCCTCCCGCCCCCGTGCACCTTGCTGATCCACCCCAGCTAATATGCCAGATCCCCAGCACCACAAGCCTGGCAGTGTGCAAGAAGCCCAGACGGGCCACGCCACCCCACAGTGAATCCCGCCCCTAGGAGAGGGGAAGAGAAGACACACACCAGTCTGACTGTGGCCCCAGCGGTGGGCTGGGGGCAGACATCAGGTCTGACTGCGGCCCCGCCCACCAACGCAAGTTATTCAAGACAGCACAGGGGAAGTGCCCCACAGTTCCGCACCACTCCAAGGACTATCCAAAATGACAAAACACTAGAATTCCCCTCAAAAGACTCTCCAGGAAATAATAACAGCTAACGAACTGATCAAAAAGGATTTAAACAATATAACAGAAAGTGTATTTAGAATACTAGTCATAAAATTAATTGCTGGGCTTGAAAACAGTATAGAGGACAGCAGGGAATCTATTGCTACAAAGATCAAGGGACTAAGGAACAGCCAGGAGGAGCTAAAAAATGCTATTAATGAGCTGCAAAATAAAATGGAGGCGACCACAGCCGGATTGAAGAGGCAGAGGAAAAAATAGGTGAACTAGAAGATAAAATTATGGAAAAAGAAGAAGCTGACAAAAAGAGAGATAAAAAATCCAGGAGTATGAGGGGAAAGTTAGAGAACTAAGTGATGCACTAAAGAGAAATAATCTATGCATAATTGGTATTCCAGAGGAGGAAGAGAGAGGGAAAGGTGCTGAAGGTGCACTTGAAGATATTATAGCTGAGAACTTCCCTGATCTGGGGAAGGAAAAAGGCATTGAAATCCAAGAGGCACAGAGAACTCCCTTCAGATGTAACTTGAATCGATCTTCTGCATGACATATCATAGTGAAACTGGCAAAATACAAGGATAAAGAGAGAATTCTGAAAGCAGCTAGGGATAAACGGGCCTTAACATACAAAGGTAGACACATAAGGGTAATAGCAGACCTATCTACTGAAACTTGGCAGGCCAGAAAGGAATGGCAGGAAATCTTCAATGTGATGAACAGAAAAAATATGCAACTGAGAATCCTTTATCCAGCAAATCTGTCATTTAGAATAGAAGGAGAGATAAAGGTCTTCCCAAACAAACAAAAACGAAGGAATTCATCACCACTAAACCAGCCCTACAAGAGATCCTAAGGGGGATCCTGTGAGACAAAAGTACCAGAGACATCGCTACAAGCATGAAACCTACAGACATCACAATGACTCTAAACCCATATCTTTCTATAATAACACTGAATGTAAATGGACTAAATGCACCAACCAAAAGACACAGGGTATCAGAATGGATAAAAAACAAGACCCATCTATTTGCTGTCTACAACAGACTCATTTTAGACCTGAGGACACCTTCAGATTGAAAGTGAGGGATGGAGAACTACTTATCATGCTACTGGAAGTCAAAAGAGAGCTGGAGTAGCCATACTTATATCAGACAAACTAGACTTCAAATTAAAGGCTGTAACAAGAGATGAGGAATATAATGTATAAAATATACTATATATATATATATATATATAGTATAATTTGTATATATTGCATATATATATATATACTGTATGTATATTGTATGTATATTGTATATATTGTATATATATATTGTATAATATATATATTGTATAATATATAATATACAATATATATTATATATTGTATATATATATTGTATGTATACAATATATATTGTATATGTATACATATACATACATATACATATACAATATATATATATACAATATACATACATATACATACATGCATATACATATACAATATATATATACAATATACATACATATACATATACAATATATATATACAATATACATATACAATATATATACAATATACATATATATTGTATACAATATATTGTATACAATATTGTATACAATATATATGTATATTGTATATATATTGTATATATATACAATATATATATATACACATTATATATATATAATAATCACAGGGTCTGTCCATCAGGAAGAGCTAACAATTATAAATGTCTATGTGCCGAATACGGGAGCCCCCAAATATATAAAACAATTACTCACAAACATAAGCGACCTTATTGATAAGAATGTGGTAATTGCAGGGGACTTTAACACCCCACTTACAGAAATGGATAGATCATCTAGACACACGGTCAATAAAGAAACAAGGGCCCTGAATGACACATTGGATCAGATGGACTTGACAGATATATTTAGGACTCTGCATCCCAAAGCAACAGAATATACTTTCTTCTCGAGTGCACATGGAACATTCTCCAAGATAGATCACATACTGGGTCACAAAACAGCCCTTCATAAGTATACAAGAATTGAAATCATACTATGCATACTTTCAGACCACAATGCTATGAAGCTTGAAATCAACCACAGGAAAAAGTCTGGAAAACCTCCAAAAGCATGGAGGTTAAAGAACACCCTACTAAAGAATGAATGGGTCAACCAGGCAATTAGAGAAGAAATTAAAAAATATATGGAAACAAATGAAAATGAAAATACAACAATCCAAATGCTTTGGGATGCAGTGAAGGCCGTCCTGAGAGGAAAATACATTGCAATCCAGGCCTATCTCAAAAACAAGAAAAATCCCAAATATAAAATCTAACAGCACACCTAAAGGAAATAGAAGGAGAACAGCAAAGGCAGCCCAAACCCAGCAGAAGAAGAGAAATCATAAAGATCAGAGCAGAAATAAACAATATAGAATCTAAAAAAACTGTAGAGCAGATCAATGAAACCAAGAGTTGTTTTTTTTGAAAAAATAAACAAAATTGACAAACCTCTAGCCAGGCTTCTGAAAAAGAAAAGGGAGTGACCCAAAGAGATAAAATCATGAATGAAAATGGAATGATTACAACCAATCCCTCAGAAATACAAGCAAATATCAGGGAATATTATGAAAAATTATATCCCAACAAACTGGACAACCTGGAAGAAATGGACAAATCCCTAAACACCCACAAACTTCCAAAACTCAATCAGGAGGAAATAAAAAGCTTGAACAGACCCATAACCAGCGAAGAAATTGAATCAGTTATCAAAAATCTCCCAACAAATAAGAGTCCAGGACCAGATGGCTTCCCAGGGGAGTTCGACCAGACGTTTAAAGCAGAGATAATACCTATCCTTCTCAAGCTATTCCAAAAAATAGAAAGGGAAGGAAAACTTCCAGACTCATTCTATGAAGCCAGTATTACTTTGATTCCTAAACCAGAGACCCAGTAAAAAAAGAGAACTACAGGCCAATATCCCTGATGAATATGGATGCAAAAATTCTCAATAAGATACTAGCAAATCAAATTCAACGGCATATAAAAAGAATTATTCACCATGATCAAGTGGGATTCATTCCTGGGATGCAGGGCTGGTTCGACATTCACAAATCAATCAACATGATACATCAGATTAATAAAAGAAAAGATAAGAACCATATGATCCTGTCAATCCATGCAGAAAAAGCATTTGACAAAATTCAGCATCCTTTCTTAATAAAAACCCTCGAGAAAGTCGGGATAGAAGGAACATACTTAAACATCATAAAAGCCATTTATGAAAAGCCCACAGCTAATATCACCCTCAATGGGGAAAAACTGAGAGCTTTCTCCCTGAGATCAGGAACATGACAGAGATGTTCACTCTCACCGCTGTTGTTTAACATAGTGTTGGAAGTTCTAGCATCAGCAATCAGACAACAAAAGGAAATCAAAGGCATCAAAATTGGCAAAGATGAAGTTAAGCTTTCACTTTTTGCAGATGACATGATATTATACATGGAAAATCCGACAGACTCCACCAAAAGTCTGCCAGAACTGATACATGAATTCAGCAAAGTTGCAGGATACAAAATCAATGTAAAGAAATCAGTTGCATTCTTATACACTAATAATGAAGCAACAGAAAGACAAATAGAGACACATAGACCAATGTAATAGAAAAGAGATTCCAGAATTGGACCCACAAAAGTATGGTCAACTAATCTTTGACAAAGCAGGAAAGAATATCCAATGGAAAAAAGACAGTGTCTTTAACAAATGGTGCTGGGAGAACTGGACAGCAACACGCTGAAGAATGAAACTAAACCACTTTCTTACACCATTCACACAAATAAACTCAAAATGGATAAAGGACCTGAATGTGAGACAGGAAAACATCATAAGCCTAGAGGAGAAAGCAGAAAATTCTAATAAGAGGAACAAACTGAAATGTCTGAAATATGAATATAAGGTACAAATCCTATTGACTTCCCTCTCTGCTTCCTTCCATCCTCCCTCCCTCCTTCTTCTCCTTTTCTCCCTCCCATGTCTCTATCTCTTCCTTCCTTCCTTCCATCCTTCCTTCCTTCCTTCTTCTTTCTTTCTTCTTTCTTCTTTCTTTCTTTCTTTCTTTCTTTCTTTCTTTCTTTCTTTCTTTCTTTCTTTCACATTGTGGTTCTTATTTGCATTTCTCTCATGGCCTACTATATTAAAGATCTTTTCTTGTAGTTATATATTTTATTTGGTGGTGGCTGTTCAAATATCCCTTCAATGTTAGGTAGGAAGTATTTGAACCAATGAAACTGGATATTTATTTTTTATTAAATTTTTTTAATCTTTTTTGAGAGAGAGATAGAGACAGAGACAGAGACAGAGTATGAGCAGGGGAGGAACAGAGAGAGAAGGAGACACAGAATCTGAAGCAGGCTCCAGGCTCTGAGCTATCAGCACAGAGCCTGACGCGGGGTTTGAACCCACGAACCGCAAGATCATGACCTGAGCCAAAGTTGGACACTTAACCGACTGAACCACTCAGGTGCCCCCATGGATGTTTCGTTTTTAGATGGTTATAACTACAAATTCAATTTCTTTCCTTGAAGAGATACAGATATTCAGATTGTCTATTTCTCTGTGAAAGCTCTGGCTAATTACAGCTTTCACAAAATTTATTAATTTCATATGAATTGTCAAATTTATGAGAATAATGTTAGTCATAGTTTCTCTTATTATCATTTTAAAACCTTTAAAGTTTGTGGTAATGCCCTGTATTTTATTCTTAATAGTTGTAATTTGTATCTTCTGTTATTTTTTCCTGGTCAGTCTGGATAGTGTTTATCAATTTTATTAACACTTAAAAAATTACACTATGAGTGTTTTGTATATTCTTATTTAATCAAATCAAAAAATAACTTTAATAAGGGTATTATTTGGTATTAATATACTATTTCAATAGCCATGGGAATGGCATTGTGATTAAGAAACTATCCAGGGGTGGCTGGGTGGCTCAGTCAGTTGAGCGACTGACTTGGGCTCAGGTCATGATCTGATGTCACTGTTCGTGGGTTGGAGCCCCAAGTCGGGCTGTGTTCTGACAGCTCGGAACTTGGAACCTGCTTCAGATTCCCTGTCTCCCTCTCTCTCTGCCCCTCCCCTACTGGTGTGCTCACTTTCTCTCATTCTCTCTCTCTCTCTCTCTCTCTCTCTCTCAAAACTAAATAAGCATAAAAAAAGAGAAACAATCCATTTTTCTGTGTTTCATGCTGAAATGTTTAAGGGTGCAATGACATTATACCTATGATTTTGCTTAAAATATACCACCAAAAATTGCCATATGAAAAGGTAAAAGGAGTTTCAAAGACGATTGGCACATTGATCCACCTCCCTTGATTTTAGGTTATTTGGAAATTGTCATAATATAGAGACATTTATAAAGCAAAGCGGATAAAATAGAGCCCAGTTAATGTAAGATGTTTTTTATAATTGACTAACAGAGAAACTAAAATTGTGTTAGGCTCTGTTGCAAGAAGGGAAGAGAGATCTGGCTAATCAGAATGCCCATACACCCGCCCCACATTTGGCTCAGAAGTGGGAAATCAAAAAAACAAACAAACAAACAACATTTATTTATTTTTGAAAGGCATAGAGAATGTGTGGGTGGGGGAGGGGGCAGAGAGAGGGAGACACAGAATCCGAAGCAGGCTGCAGGCTCTGAGCCATCAGCACAGAGCCCAATGCGGGGCTCGAACCCACGAACTGTGAGATCATTACCTGGGTCAAAGTCGGACGTTTAACTGACTGAGCCTCCCAGGCACCCCAGGAGTGGGAAATTTAAACTAGATTAATTAAAATATTCCCTTGCAAGGAAAACTGGTCTCTTCTAATGAAATCATTAAAGTACAAGGGTATGTGTGTCTCGCTACCACTGGTCTTCTTTCCTATAACCTCTGAAGAAGAAAAGAACAAAAATAATCAGAGCTGAGACTGAAAGACAGACGTCTGCCTGTTTCCTCTGCATTCCTGGATTCAGACATAGCTAAAATTAACTATCCTCATATATTTTTCAGTAACAAATGTCTTTTGTTTAAGTTAGTTTGAATTGATTTAGGCTACTTTATCATTTACAACTCAATGTCTTGGGGTATCTGGGTGGCTCAGTCGGTTAAACCTCCGACTTTGGCTCAGGTCATGATCTCATGCATGGTTCATGAGTTGAAGCCCCATGTTGGGCTCTGTGCTGACAGCTCAGAGCCTGGAGCCTGCTTTGGATTCTGTGTCTCCCTCACTCTCTGCCCCGCCCCCACTTGCAATCTGTCTCTCTCTCTCAAATATAAATAAGCATTTAATTTTTTTTTAAATAAAAAAAACTTAAAGTCTCAATATGGCACATCAGGAACTAAAAGTTACTTGCAGAAGATTCAGTGGTGATATGGCAAGAAAAATACAGAAGCCATGCCATGGGGCAAAAACCAGCACACAAAACACAACATACAGTATATTTCCAATAGTGCGTGATTTATGAAGATATTATCTCAATGCATAATGTTCCTTAGAATTGTTGAAGAGCCTCTGTGGCTAACTTGGTCAAATGTCTTATTCTCTTGCAAAACTCAAGGAGACACAAATTAGGGACTGTTAGAGGTACTGCCACAATTTCTTCTACAGACGCCTCACAAACTCACTGACAGGCAGGAGTGTGACACAAGGACATGAGTGCCTCATGTTTCCTTCCCACGCTCTTGCTTGCCCAGATTCCATCTGAGGCCACTCCAATGTCTTATCTTGATAACCCAGTTGCCCTTTGTTTCTGTTCACACTTAACCACTGATTCCGTGTGCAACCACTCTGCAAAGAAATCTGGATCTGGAGAGGCTTCCAGCTGTAGCTGTGTGCCCCGATGAAAGGTGGATCCTTCCACAAGCCCATGCATGCAAGTCAGACTCATCAATTTAGATTCCCTCGTTCTCTCAGGGTGTGTTCACTTTCTGTGCCCTGGTACCTTTTCCCCCCAGCCATTAGAATTCAAATTTGGGGGGTAGGATTATATAAAATCAGACTTAAAAAAGGCAGAGTCTGGTGGGAAGAATTCTAGATTGACCCTCCAGGATGCCCACCATATATGCCCTGATGTGTAACTCCAGCTTGTATAATCCCCTCCCTTTCAGTGTGAGCAGGACCTCTGAGTAGATGTAATTAAGGTCCCAAATAAGTTGGTTTTGAGTTAATCAAAAGAGAAGTGGTCCAGAATAGGTCTCATCTCATCAGGTGACCCTTTAAAAGAGAATGTACAGGTCACAGTAGCAGATGGGTCTCCTGTTGGCCCTGAAGAATCTGGCGGCCATGTTATGCAGTGCAATGGTAGGGGTACTGTAGGAACTGAATGCTGTTGACAACCAATGAGATTGAAAGAGGACACCAAAACCCAATGAGGCCACAACCCCTGCCAGTAACTTGCATTTCACCTAAGCACGTGACTTACCTATGACATACACAGATTCCCCAATTAGGAACTCTGAGATAATACATATGTATTGCTTTAAACTGCCAAATGTGTGGTAATTTGACACACTGCAATAGAAAACCAATGCAGGTTGTGGGTCTCATTCTTTCACTTACAAAGACTTATTAGCCCCAATATATGTATCACTACTTCCTGCCAAGGGACTGATTTTGCATCCCAGTGGCTAATTCTAGACCACTATAACTTGTTATTTGGTTGACCACAGAGTTATGTTCACCTGCTTGACTTGGCCATGCCTAACTAAGCAAAGTGAGTTAAGTGATCAAAAAAAAAAAAAAAAGAAATATACCTGATTCAAAGTGATTTATAATACTATAATTAATAAATCACATTATATGGTATAAATATATTTAATATATAACTATATGTGTGTAACTATACATATATAAATATTATTATGTAATATATAAATATTAAATTGACTGTTATATTTTATAACTATATGAATACTATATTACTTATTTAATAAATATACATAAGTATATATTCCATTTTTATATAAACTATATACATAGTTTATATATAAACTATATTTTTAAAATTTATTTATTTATTTTGAGGGAGAGAGAATGTGAGCAGGGCAGGGTCAGAAAGAGAGGGAGACAGAATCCTAAGGAGGCTCCATGCTCAACACAGAGCCCGACGCAGGGCTCGATCCCACAACCGTGAGATCACAACCTGAGCTGAAATCAAGAGGTGGACACTTAACCAACTGAGCCACCCAGGATCCCCTATAAACTATATAATATAAAACATGTTAACATAAAAATACATTTATATATAAATTATTGAACATTTGATTCTACATACATATTAACTTATTCCATATATAAAACATCCAGTAGTAGAGGTGAGAAAAATATAAGCCTTGGTAAACATTTTGGGAATGACTAGGGGCAGTCTACTGTGTTAACTGAGGATTAAGACCGCATCTTAATTAACAAAGCAAAACTGGAATAAAATAAACTGTAAATGAATTTTGTGGTTAGTGAATGCAAACCTTTTAATTCTATTTAGGTGAAGCATGTTATATGGTAAATGGGGAGGGAGGGGGAGAAAAGGGGAATCGGCACATATTTTATCCAGAAGCCTTTTTTTCTTTTTTAGTAGAAATCTTCTAAAAAGAAGACCTGAAATATGTGGCCTTGATGAGAAGAGCAAGATTTAAGACTGAAAGCAACAATATAAGGCCAACTGGAGAGCTGCAGCAAAGCCATATATTAATATCTTCATATATTCAATATCAAGAATTCAAGGGAAAAGGACGAAAGCCAAGTGGCAGAATGGAAGGGTTCTTCAGCTTGATCTTCTGAGTATATAGCCAAGACCTCATGGTACAGAGAAGTTTCCATCTTAAATGGCAGTCCATAGCTACTCAATGGAAGGGCAGAACTCATGTAAGCAATCAGTTTTTGCTCAACTCTTTCCTGCTGTGTCACCCATCAATAAGCTATCCTCAAATATAAGCACCGTTTATAAATAATTTTTGAAGAAGACAAAATAGTTGTTTTACCTTCGCTGCTTTTCCACGTACAAGGTTCTCTAAAAATTAAAGGGGCGCCTGGGTGGCTTAGTCACTTAAGTGTCCCACTTTGGCTCAGGTCATGATCTCATGGTCCGAGGTTTCAAGCCCACATGAGGCTCTGTGCTCACAGCTCAGAGCCTGGAGCCTGCTTCAGAATCCATGTCTCTGTCTCTCTCTCTGCCCCTCCACCACTTGTGCTCTCTGTCTCTCTCTCTCAAAAATAAATTTAAAAAAAACATTAAAAATTTTAAGAAAAAATTTAAGAGTCAGGGGCGCTTGGGTGTCTCAATCAGTTGAGCGTCAGACTTGGCTCAGGTCATGACCTTACAGTTCAGGTCATGATCTCACAGTTTGTGGGTTCGAGCCCTACATCAGGCTCTGTGCTGACAGTTCGGAGCCTGGAGCCTGCTTTGGATTCTGTGTCTCTCTCTCTCTGCCCCTAACCCACTCATGCTCTGTCTCAAAAATAAATAAATATTTTAAAAAATTAAACAAACAAACAAGCAAAAACACGTAACAGTGAGTTACAGGTTGGGTATTATTGTCCTTCAAGTGAAGAAACAGGAACATTTTATTTTAATGATAACTTAAAGGTAAATACAGGCTGAGTCTGGAAGCATCTTTTGAATAGCTAAAACAAATTTACTTTACAAATACATTTTTTTTTCTAAGCATTAACAATTCTGATGGTGGATAATCTTTCCTGAAGGCATATTGTCTTAATAATGTAAAACATTCTCTCAGATACCCACACACTCACTTATTGTCAGCATATACAAACAACCGTGCAAAAATTACACCTAAAAGCACTTACGCACTGACTACAGTGATACACACAATGTACCCAGTGATTTTAGAATAGAACTCCTATGGGAACCCAGCGTAATCCCTATGACATAACATACCTGTATGAGCATTTTAGAAAGTGTTCAGAAATACTTTCAAAGAATTATATACAATGCATATCAGGTATAAATCATTGTTCAACATTACTTTTAACTTTATGTAAGAATATCCACATTTACGCAGAAAGATGACTTAATTTGTGGCCGTTCAAGGGTGCACGAGAATTATAAACAATCTGCTTTCTCTTTGCAGTCAACAGAACCATGCTGATACATGGATATGATGAAAACAGAAGTGCTGTCACCTCTAACACATACCAGCTTTATGACATTGGACAACTCATATACCTTTATTTTGATCTTAGTTTTCCTTTTGAAATTGTAAGGATACCTACTCATAGATCTTGCAAAGGAGATTAAATGAGAAATGTTTATAGTGCGATACAAAACCGGGCGTCACACGAGTCACATTTTCTTCAAATGATGGCTATTATTTTTTCCCAATTAATTCTCTAAGGCTTTCAATATGTCTTGGGGAATTAAATTTGAAGTCTTTAAAAATCTTCTAATTATCATGTTTCAAGTGGCCTCTTGCAGTTTAATACTTAGCTAAATGTTGAGTGAAGTCAGGAGAGAGGACAAGGTGAAGAGATCGGTGTATTTTGCTTACGTTTTTGAAAATACATTCTTGATTTGGAAGGAAATACTATTACACCCATCCACATTTATGAAAAATAAATTGAATATTTAACATGGCATTTAAAATAGTTGCAAAGTCAGTAACATAATTATGGATGTCTTTTCTTTCCAAAGAAAAATGTTCTTGGAGAAGAAAAAAGAATCAGCTCGAAACAGCTCGAGACAGGTATTCTAAGAAGCTTTCAGATTAGACTCTGCAAGCCCTTCTAAGTAGTAAGGTCAAACCAAAATAGTTTTAATTTCATCTGTTCTATAGTTAGCACACTAATTTTAGCTTGTTACATACTGGAGTTAGATCTTTCCATACTGATACACGCATAGTTTAAGCACAGTTAAGATCCATATATCACCGTTACGCCGGAAGAATGAATTTACAGGACTAATTGAAAAAGTTTTAACATACAAAATCTTTAAAAGATGTTGAGATTACTTTTAATGTTTGAATTTATTACATATTTGGTCAAAGTTGTGTTTGTTTAGATTTAGAACTGCTGAGAATGCAAATGACAGATAAAACTTTAAGTACATTATAAAGTAGAAAACTGCACAATTACATGTGATCCTTAAACACTTTAATCCTGAAATAAAATTTATTTATTTTTTCCAAATAGGTCCTATAGTAGGAATGTCAGAGATAAAAAAAAAAATGCACTAGGCTTTTAAGAAATCTGATTTCTCAATCTGGTCTTAGAGCTCAAAAAATCTGATTTCCCCCTCTGACCAACTGAAGTAATAAGGTCCAGATGTACCTTTCGTGCTGAAACAGTTGGAAAACTGTATGAAATCTAAGACGCACAATTTTTCAGACCCTGGGCAACAGGCGATGCAGAGTTATGATTTCTGAGAGAAGGAAAACAAAGTGAGTCCTAAAACTCTAGGAGTTACTGTTGGGTTTGCAAGCTAAAGTATAGGAGGGAGACACGCAAAGTGACCCGGAAGTCTTGCTGGTGGAGAAGACAGAGATCAGAGGATGGGGAAAGGAAGCTGGACAGAATGATGGGGCAGAGTGACAGATGGGAGGGAGCTGGAGAGGGGGGCAAACAGAGAGACAGGGAGGGAGGGAGATATCTAGATATTTGCAGAGAGGTTCCTCTCAAGACTTTGGCTAAGTGTTAATTTGCACATGTGTGAGAGAGAACCACTTGATGTGGGGCAAGGATCACCGAAAAAAGTAGATGTTCCTTCATGAAGATTTTGTCCATCCACTGTCTGCCCGAAGAATTTCTTTTAACATCTCTCGGGTCAAAGGCTGCTGTGAATAAATTTCTCTCAGTTTGCAAATATGTTCTCCCAACGAGTGGCTTGTCTATTCCTCATTTTCTTAGCATTATCTTGTGAAGACTATACATCTTTAATTTTGAAAAAAAATAATCATTTTTTACACTTGTGTTTCATATTTTTGTGTTTTTTTAAAAATAATGTTTTCATTTACTTTTGAGAGAGAGAGAGAGGGAGAAAGAGCACAAGCAGGGAGGGACAGAGAGAGAGGGAGACAGAATCTGAAACAGGCTCCAGGGTCTGGGCTGTCAGCACAGACCCTGATGTGGGGCTCGACCTCATGAACCACGAGATCATGACTTGAGCCGAAGTCAGACATTTAACTGACTGAGACACCGAGGTACCCCTTTTTGTGTTCTTTTTAAAAAATCTTTGTGAGATACAAGATTACACATATTTCTCTTGGTTTTTTTTTCTCTAAAATATTATAGTTTTAATTCTGATATTTAGGTCTTTGATCTAATTCAAGAAAAATTTTGTGCATGTAGTGAGGTAAGTGCCTTTTTTTTAGCACATGGATACCTAAATACTCCAGCAACATTTATTGAGAAGCTCATTCTTTCTCCCATAAATTATCTTACTCTTTTGTGAAAAATGAACCTATCATATATATATATATATATATTTATTATCCTTATAATTCATCTCTGCAGTGATGTCTTATCTTTTATTTCTGGTATTGGCAATTTCTGTTTTCTCCCTTTTTGTCCTCACCAGTCTGCTTAGCTATTTACTAATTTTACTGAACTTTTTAAAGAACTAGCTCTTGGTTTCATTGATTTTTTTCTCTATGTTTCTCCTATTTTATTTAATTCTTTGTTTTTATTATTGACTTTCTTGTACTTAAGTTTAACTTACTTAAGTTTAACTTTTCTAGTTTTAAGGTGAGAACTTAGAACATTAGGTTGAGAATTTTCATATTTTCTAATAGCAGTCTTTAATGTGGAGCAGTTCCTAGAATCTACAAAGAGATAAGTATAAGACATAGTAGAAAGAGTTTATAATATGGAAGCATCAGGTGGAATTCTTACCCTAGTAGAAAGGCCACATTGTACCTGGACAAAATGCTACTCATAAATGCATAAAATGCATAAAACCAAGTCCAAAAAGGATCCAACTAATTCTGAATAACTAGACTGCATGCCAGAATTAAGCTAATACTTTTTAAAGGATTACAACACAGACCACAGTCAAAATATAAAATTCACAATACTCAGCATCTATTAAAAAATTACCAAGGCTGGGGTGCCCGGGTGACTCAGTTCGCTCAGTGTCCAACTCTTGATTTCAGCTCAGGTCACAATCCCAGGGTTGTGAGATCAAGCCCCAGGCATCAGGCTCTTTGATGAATGTGGAGCCTGCTTAAGATTCTCTCTCTCTCTCTCTCTCTCTCTCTCTCTCTCTCTGTCTCTCTCTCTCTCTCTGTTTTTCTGCCTCTCTGCCCTGCTCCTGTGCTTTCTCTCTCTACAAGAAAAAAAGAATAATAACCAAGGCTAAAGGAAGCAGGAAAATATGATTCAAGACCAAAATAAGAATTAACTAATATAAACAGATCCATAAATAAAAAGGATTATGGAACCCAATGAGAATTATGTTAAAATGGCTGTTATGAACATGTTTCATATGCTTAAGAAGGTTGACAAAAACTTGAGAACAATGAGAAAACAAACTGACCTATTACAAACCCAATGGGACACCTAGAGATAAAAATACACTATTCTAAGTGGAAATACAATGGGTGGGATTAATAAAACATGGCCTGTGCAGGAGAAAGGATGGGGTAGCTGATGGTACTGCTATGACAGGTTCTCACATGTTTGAATGTGTTGTGTTTTTATTTCATTAATCGTATTTTCTATTCTTCTTATGACTTCTTTGACTCATGGGTTATTGGATTTCCAAGTGTATGGAGATTTTAAGAATGTATTTCAATTACTAACATTTAATTCAATTTTCCATACAGCCAAATATATATACTTTGATTTAAAGCCTTTTACATTTATTAAGACTTGCTTTCGAGATAAGATTATGGACTGTATTGATGAATATTCCAAGTGTACTTGTAAAAATGTGTATTCTTCTGCTGTTGGATGGAGCATTTTATGAATGTAAGTATGCCAAGTTGCCTGACCATGTTACTATCCATAACACTGAAGGTTTTCTTTTTGTTCTATCAGTTACTATAAAGGAGTAACTGTGGATTTGCCTATATCTCCCTTCAGATCTACGAGTTTCTGTTTCATGCATTTTGAAGCACTATCATTAGGCTCATAAATATTAGGAATGTTTTGTTCTTTGATGAATTGATCAATCTGTCAATATGTCCCATTTTATTCATAGTAATATTACTTGTTCCTCTCTCCTAAAACCCCACAATTCCTTATTAATTTTGCATCAAACACTGAAATTCTTTCTTTTTTTTAATTTTTAAAAACTGTTTATTCATTTTTGACAGAGAGAGAGACAGTGAGAGGGAGAAAGCGAGCATTAGTGGGGAATGGGCAGAGAGCAACAAAGACACAGAGACACAGATTACAAAGCAGGCTCTGGGCTCTATGCTGTCATCCCAGAGCCCAGTGGCAGGCTTGAACCCACAGACTGTGAGATCATGACCTGAGCTGAAGTCAGACGCTTAACTGATGACTGAGCCACCCACGTGCCCCTGAAATTGTTTCTTAAAGAGGTTTAAAAAGAAGAAAAACATATTTTATATTTACCCAAATAGTTGCCATTTCTGCCACCAGAAGAGGATTGGGAGGACAGAACAATATCTAAAGAAATGAGCTAAAAGTTTTCCAAATATGAAAATTATAAACCCACAGATGTAAGAAGCTCAGTAAATCTCAAGCATTAAGAAAATCCCACAAATCATGTTGAGACATCATAATTGTGTGGCAAAAAGTGATGATAAAGAGAAAATGTTACAAGCAGCCAAAAGAAAGACACCTTTTGTAAAGCAATGAAAATAAGAATGACAACAGATTTCACATGCAAAGCTATGCAAGACAGAAGAGAATGGGATGATATATTTGAATTATGAAAAATTGCCAAATCTAGATTTATCTAGTAAGAATATCTTTCAAAAATGAAGGTGAAAAACGTTATCATACACATTTAGGTAGAATTCACAGTTCCAACATTATTCTTTTAAACTGAAAGTAAAATTAAACAGACATTTTAAATAAACATGTGACTTTTTTCCATATATATATATATATATATATATATATATATATATATATATATATATCTGTACACACATTACATATATCCATTAAAGAACTGTCCAGTAGCATTGTAAACATACTTAATCCATATAGGTACATAACTACACCAAGAGTGAGGCCAAAACACATATGCAAAATCTCACCTCTTCTGAGACTCTTTCTTTAATTCTTCACTATTATGAGTTAAATTTTTCTTTTGTCAAGTTGACTATTTTTTACAGCAAAGACATTAAAATCATCTCTAATTCCTTCTTTATTTTCACTTTCTCCCAAATACTGCAGGCTTTGTGCCCCACTGTTTGTCTCCCACCTTCTCTCTGGTCCTATGACCACGCCTCCTCACGAGGCCATGAGTCCACAGGATGGAGACAATGTCCTCTATGGAGAACACACCCTTTTTTTTCCCTTCCAGGTCCTTAGGATCTTGGCATTCCATGTCTGAACATCAATGAACCTTTTTCCAGAACCTGAACAGAAATCTACCCAAGATTTAGCTGCCTAAGGACAAAACACTGCCGTGTGCACATTCCATGGACCAAAGAATATCCAGGGTATGGGGATTTACAAAAGTGTGCAAAATAACTCCTCACATTATAGGATGAAGCAGGGCTGGGATTCAGGTGGCCTCCAATAGCCATTAATTTCTGATGAGGAAGGATGACTAGTTTGAGGTATAATGGCCTTCTGAGTTATTAAGAAGGTATATTTTTCAGGGCATCTAGGTGGCTCAGTTGGGTAAGTTTCCAGCATTTGATTTTGGCTCAGGCCATGATCTCATGGTTCATGAGATCGAGCCCCACATTGGGCTCTGTGCTGCCAGCACAGAGCCTGCTTGGGATTCTCACTCTCCCTCTCTCTGTCCCTTCTCATTCTCATTCTCACTCTCTCTCTCTCTCTCTAAAAATAAATAAATAAATTTTTAAAAAGAAGGTACATTTTTCAAGATAAGAGGATAGGACATATTTATTTTGTTAGCTTTATAACATTAAAAATTACTCTTGTCTTTGATGCCTCAAATGTTAAGGGAAGGCCTGATAGGAAAAGTGACTAAGTATCAATAATATTTAGCTGGTGCTCACCATACTAGAAATGTTCAATAATATTTCCTGAATAAATGAAACAGCTAAGAAATCATATATCTATAAAACTCTCTACTTCCAAGAGTTTGTAATCTAGTGAGGAAGATAATAGGAGGATTGTGAAATTGAAATTCAAAGCATTTTATGATACACGTTGTATGGAATATGTTAAGTTCATTCCAAAATTGAACTCATTTAACCAAAAATATCAGTCTATGGGGTATCTTTTCATGAATTAAAAGAAAATTAAAATTACTGGATTTGTTGGCTTATACTTGAAGTGCACACTTGGAAGAAGTGGGGGGCAGTGAGGAGGAAGGCGGAAGGCCATGACTCAGGCATACTGTAAGTTGTTTGCCACATGCACGCAGGACGATGTTAAGGCATAAAGTTCACTGAAGCCAGACAATGGTTAAAAAACCAAGAAAAAGAATATTCGGGCTTGTGATAAGACTGGAAATGTGAAGGATATTGAGGAAATGTTTTCATTGATCTCTCTATCATGGCACCAAGATCTTTTCCCATAGAGTTCACAACTAATTCAAAATCTGGGGGCGCCTGGGTGGCTCAGCTGGTTTAAGTGTCCGACTTCAGCTCAGGTCATGATCTCGCAGTTTTTGAGTTCAAGCCCCACGTCGGGCTCTGTGCTGACAGTTCAGAGCCTGCAGCCTGCTTGGGATTCTGTTTCCATCTCCCTCTGCCCCTCCCCACTTGTGCTCTCTCTCTCAAAAATCAACATTAAAAATTTTTTTTAAAATCTGTCATTAAGAACACAATGTTTAAGTTTTTCTTTCCAAGATGTATTATGGTTTATACACATCTACACAATTATCTTTTCTTCAATTCTTACCTTCCTTGCTATGACCTTCTGTAGTTCTCACTACTAATCCACACCACAACAAAGCTACAGAATTGATACACTTTTAAAATGTCTTTCGGGGCACCTGGGTGGCTCTGTCAGTTAGGCATCTGGCTCTGGACTTCAGCTCAGGTCATGATCTCATAGTTCCTGGGATCAACCCCGTGTTGGGCTCTGCGTTGCAGAGCAGAGTCTGCTCGGGATTATCTCTCTCCCTCTCTCCCTGCCCCTCCCCCATTCACACTCTCTCTCTCAACAATAAATAAATAAACTTAAAAAAAATAAAGAAAATGTCTTTCTTTGTTTAGTACCTTTGTGTACTTGATTCTTGATAGATTTATTTCATAGGCTCAAATCTCTAATGTATTCATCCTTCTCTACATTGAAATATTCAATTCCCATCAATACTACATTTTCAGATTGTTCTGGGGAACTTATAGGAGAAAAATTAAAATCCCTAATTATTGAGAGATTAGAAATACAACCACTCTAATGCATTATTTGAGGTTCAGAAAAAGAAAACCTGGGGTGCCTCATGGGGTTCTGTCACTTAAGGGTCCAACTCTTGATTCAGCTCAGGTCATGATCTCATGGTTTGTGGGTACGAGCACTGCATCAGGCTCTGTACTGACAGTGTGGAGCCTGCTTGGAATTCTCTCTCTCTCGCTCTCTCTCTCTGCCCCTCCCCCACTCATGCACACACATGTATGCTCTCACTCTCTCTCAAAATAATTACATAAACTTAAAAAAAATAATTGCCTTTTCTCTATTACTATATTAGCTCCCAAATTCAAGACAATGATTATGCAAATTGTAATATTTAATTTCAATTTATAAAAACAAAATTAACAATTACTTAGATGCAACAAAGATTAATAACTGTACCCTTAAAATATACTTAGTAAACCAGGGGTGCCTGGCTGGCTCAGTCAGTATAGCATGTGACTCTTTATTGCAAGGTTATAAATCTGAGCCCCACAATGGGTGTAAAGATTACTTAAAAATAAAATCTTAAAAAGATATATATGTGCACATATGTATATATATGTATGTATGTATATACATATGTGCACATATACACATATGCACACACACACACACATATATATATATATATATATATATATATATATATATGCAAACTGGACAACCTGGAAGAAATAGACAAATTCCTAAACACCCACACACTTCCAAAACTCAAACAGGAAGAAATAGAAAGCTTGAACAGACCCTAACCAGTGAAGAAATTGAGTCAGTTATCAAAAATCTCCCAATAAGAGTCCAGAACCAGAGGGCTTCCCAGGGGAGTTCGACCAGACGTTTAAAGCAGAGATAATACCTATCCTTCTCAAGCTATTCCAAAAAATAGAAAGGGAAGGAAAACTTCCAGACTCATTCTATGAAGCCAGTATTACTTTGATTCCTAAACCAGACAGAGACCCAGTAAAAAAAGAGAACTACAGGCCAATATCCCTGATGAATATGGATGCAAAAATTCTCAATAAGATACTAGCAAATCGAATTCAACAGCATATAAAAAGAATTATTCACCATGATCAAGTGGGATTCATTCCTGGGATGCAGGGCTGGTTCGACATTCACAAATCAATCAATGTGATACATCAGATTAATAAAAGAAAAGATAAGAACCATATGATCTTGTCAATCGATGCAGAAAAAGCATTTGACAAAATTCAGCATCCTTTCTTAATAAAAACCCTCGAGAAAGTCGGGATAGAAGGAACATACTTAAACATCATAAAAGCCATTTATGAAAAGCCCACAGCTAATATCACCCTCAATGGGGAAAAACTGAGAGCTTTCTCCCTGAGATCAGGAACACAACAGGATGTCCCCTCTGACCACTGTTGCGTAACATAGTGTTGGAAGTTCTAGCATCAGCAATCAGACAACAAAAGGAAATCAAAGGCATCAAAATTGGCAAAGATGAAGTTAAGCTTTCACTTTTTGCAGATGACATGATATTATACACGGAAAATACAACAGACTCCACCAAAAGTCTGTTAGAACTGATACATGAATTCAGCAAAGTCTCAGGATACAAAATCAATGTACAGAAATCAGTTGCATTCTTATACACTAATAATGAAGCAACAGAAAGACAAATAAAGAAACTGATCCCATTCACAATGACACCAAGAAGCATAAAATACATAGGAATAAACCTAACCAAAGATGTAAAAGATCTGTATGCTGAAAACTATAGAAAGCTTATGAAGGAAATTGAAGAAGATATAAAGAAATGGAAAAACATTCCGTGCTCATGGGTTGGAAGAATAAATATTGTTAAAATGTCAGTACTACCCAAAGCTATCTACACATTCAATGCAATCCCAATCAAAATTGCATCAGCATTCTTCTCGAAGCTAGAACAAGCAATCCTAAAATTTGTATGGAACCACAAAAGGCCCCAAATAGCCAAAGTAATTTTGAAGAAGACCAAAGCGGGAGGCATCACAATCCCAGACTTTAGCCTCTACTACAAAGCTGTAATCATCAAGACAGCTTGGCATTGGCACAAAAACAGACATATAGACCTATGGAATAGAATAGAAACCCCAGAATTGGACCCACAAACGTATGGCCAACTAATCTTTGACAAAACAGGGAAGAATATCCAATGGAAAAAAGACAGTCTCTTTAACAAATGGTGCTGGGAGAACTGGACAGCAACATGGAGAAGGTTGAAACTAGACCACTTTCTTACACCATTCACACAAATAAACTCAAAATGGATAAAGGACCTGAATGTGAGCCAGGAAACCATCAAAACCCTAGAGGAGAAAGCAGGAAAAAACCTCTCTGACCTCAGCCACAGCACTTTCTTACTTGACAAATCTCCAAAGGCAAGGGAATTAAGAGCAAAAATGAACTATTGGGACCTCATGAAGATAAAAAGCTTCTGCACAGCAAAGGAAACAATCACCAAAACTAAAAGGCAACCAATGGAATGGGAAAAGATATTTGCAAATGACATATCGGACAAAGGGCTAGTATCCAAAATCTATAAAGAGCTCACCAAACTCCACACCCGAAAAACAAATAATACAGTGAAGAAATGGGCAGAACACATGAATAGACACTTCTCTAAAGAAGACATCCGGATGGCCAACAGGCACATGAAAAGATGCTCAACGTCGCTCCTCATCAGGGAAATACAAATCAAAACCACACTCAGATACCACCTCACACCAGTCAGAGTGGCCAAAATGAACAAATCAGGAGACTACAGATGCTGGCAAGGATGTGGAGAAACGGAAACCCTCTGGCACTGTAGGTGGGAATGCAAACTGGTACAGTCACTCTGGAAAACAGTGTGGAGGTTTCTCAAAATATTAAAAATAGACCTACCCTATGACCCAGCAATAGTACTGCTAGGAATTTATCCAAGGGATCCAGGAGTGCTGATACACAGGGGCACTTGTACCCCAATGTTTATAGCAGCACTCTCAACAATAGCCAAATTATGGAAACAGCCTAAATGTCCATCAAATGATGAATGGATAAAGAAATTGTGGTTTATATACACAATGGAATACTACCTGGCAATGAGAAAGAATGAAATCTGGCCTTTTGTAGCAACGTAGATGGAACTGGGGAGTGTTATGCTAAGTGAAATAAGTCATACAGACAAAGACAGATACCATATGTTTTCACTCTTATGGGGATCCTGAGAAACTTAACAGAAGTCCATGGGGGAGGGGAGGAAAAAAAAAAAGAGGTTAGAGTGGGAGAGAGCCAAAGCATAAGAGACTCTTAAAAACTGAGTACAAAATGAGGGTAGATGGGGGGTGGGAGGGAGAGGAGGGTGGGTGATAGATATTGAAGAGGGCACCATTTGGGATGAGCACTGGGTATTGTATGGAAACCAATCTGACAATAAATTTCATATTAAAAAAGGAGATATATATGTGCACACATATACATATGTGTGCACATATACATATATGCACATATATGTATATGTGCACATATCTTTCTAATATATATGCACATATATACATATATGTACATATATATGCACATATATGTATGTATTTAGTAAAAATTTATATAAAATCTAAAAGAAAACTCTGAATATGTGCCCAATTATGTCAATAAAGTATGTATTCTAACATATGAATAAATATTTTAACAATTATAAGGCTGATTTTAGTCCATAATATTATCACTCTGTTCCTTAGGGAATGTGCTAGGCATAGGTGAATTTCAGGTAACATAAATAACACATACCTGACAATTTAACTGGTATAATTTCATAAATATTGCCTACTAAAATGTTTATTTACAAGTTAAAATATTTTATAGCATTTCATATTTTGATGATAAGATTCCTAAATGGAAAGGAAATAGCATCCTCAAAAACACAAAGTTGTAGTACAATTGTTTTTTAAAATGGCATTAGAGGGCACTATTGTATGCTTTGTAAGAACTGCAAACTCAAATGCATTACTAAGTCTAGAAATTGTATGATATAAAACTTTTTCTAGCTATTTTTAATACCTTGATTTAAACAGATTTAAAGACTATAAAGTTTTGTCATCTGACAAAAGAAAGCAAAAAACAGAAAGAAGAAAGGAAGGAAAAGAGAAAGAAAGACAGGAAGGGAGAGAGGGAGGAAGGAAGGGATAAAGGGAGGAAGAAAGTTAGAGGAAGGAAGGAAAGAAAGAAGGAAGAAAGGAAGGAAAGAAAGAAGGGAGGGAAGGTGGGAAGAAGAAAGGAAAAGACATACTATGAGATGAATAACTCTTTAAAATTGAGGAACAAGAACGGAAACATTGGGGATATAATTTAAAAGCATAAACTTTAGAAACATCAAATGCTAAAGAAAAGAAACTTAAGCCGAAGAGGACAAACATCTACAAAACCTTTTTGTTTTATTATTTGCATTATTGACATTAGAATCAAGAATCAGAATGTTTAAGACTTGATGAAACTTGACACAGTCAAGCAACCACCTTGAACTTCCCACCATAGAGTAGGAAGTTTCACCATTTTCTTGAAGAAAAATATCAAGATACTCTCAGTCAGATGAGCCAACAGATGACAGCATGTCAGTAACCCAATACTTTGACAGTGAGTGAGTAGTGAATCAATCCCCATAAGGTGGTATGCTAGACTTCAGAACGAGAGTCTAGAAATCTAGATTTTTAGAACTAGAGTCTAGAAAACTCTTGTGGGTATTTAAGGCGAATCAGTACTTTTTCTCTTCTCTGTACCAATATCACATGAAAAGGGCTCATTGAAACAACATTTCTGTAACACAGTTGAGATTATTAAGTGCACTGTTGAAAAAGAAAAAAAATGTGAATATTCTCACATTTTCACCATAGAGACCTTCTCTACATGAACAACTTAAGAATAATTTACTCACAAATCTGTGCTTCCTAGTCTATCACATCTTTGTGTGCAGGTGTGGGTACAATTCTTACAGTCGAAACATTTCATATCACGTGCATTCTGATGTGTACTTTCTGTGACTTGAGGGTGTTTTGTTTTGTTTATTTCTCCACTTGGAATATTTTCTGGTTTTAGATGTGCTACCTTTTTACTCTATATATTTTTATTTGTTTGATCAGCAAATTGATAAAGTTTTGCTACTGCCTAGTTAGGATTTGTTGAACAGTTTTAGTTATATTGTCTGATCATCTTTGGCAATAGCAGGATTTCTTTGTTGCAACTCAACACATAATCCAGACTGCAAAGTATGTCCCATTATACATACTGGGTCCAACTATTAATCTTGGGGTGGTTTTATTGAAGCACTGGTTTATAGCTGGTCAATATACCATATTGCTATTCCAAAACCCATGGAGGAGACAATGGGAGAGGGAATAACAGAAAGTTGTTGTTTTTTTTTAATCCAGAAAATTTGACTTTCTAGTCAGACTGTTAGAAATAACGTTAATAGCCACAACTTCTTTTTAGAAATGTTTAAAATAATACTTAAAAAAATATGGACCCAGAGTTAGAAGGTCTGCTCTGAACTAACTTCCTGGTCAAGAGAACTTTACTAATGGTCACTGAGACCACCGGAAGGCATCCTGTTATCTGATCTCTGAGGCCCCGGAAATATTATCTATGCTTCCTAACACATTTTAAGCACCTGATCGTACAGCCACCAGAATGTAAGAGTTTAGAAGCTCTCCACGTCTTGAGTCAAGTAGCTTCATCAATTTATTACACGCTTATGAAACGTTCATCACACGTCAGGAGTGTTAGCCTTTTACATAGAATGAGAAAATAGGCTAGAAAACTCTCTTCTCTCCCCGTCATTGTGTGCGTGTCCGTGTGCGTATCTGGAAGGGTACAATTAAAACTTTTGGGCGCCTGGGTGGCGCAGTCGGTTAAGCGTCCGACTTCAGCCAGGTCACGATCTCGCGGTCCGTGAGTTCGAGCCCCGCGTCAGGCTCTGGGCTGATGGCTCGGAGCCTGGAGCCTGTTTCCGATTCTGTGTCTCCCTCTCTCTCTGCCCCTCCCCCGTTCATGCTCTGTCTCTCTCTGTCCCAAAAATAAATAAAAAACGTTGAAAAAAAATTAAAAAAAAAAAAAAAAAAAAAAAAAAAACTTTTAACTGAGACTTTTTCTGCTTAGTAGGACCTGAGGGTTATTTTAACTTTACTTATGCTGTTTCTATGTATTTTAAATTTTGTACAATTTTTATAATCAGAATAACAAAAAGAGTCATATTTTAAATAGATGAATGATCAAATGAATTACTTTCTTGACAGAAGGTAATTACAGGAAAGTGACAGTATAAACTGTACAAACTTACAATTTTGCTTTTGATTTAAAATTCTGATCTCTATTAATCCCTAATTTACTGAGCTCAATCAACTTATTTAATGATTGGTGTCACTGCATTGGTGTGGACTCTGGATTCTGTTTGGATTTTTAGGACTAGCATGGTTTGCATGTTAGTCATGTTTTGATGTGTATCATCAATGAATATTTATTCTTTTTCTAACCTTAAGGCCAAAGGTTAGCCTCTTCTTGTCTACTGAGTATGATTTTTGTTACGCAGTATCTACAGAAAACAAGGTCCGTAAGAGATTCATTTCATGAAAGTGTTTCCAAGCAAATAAATTACATTTTCTTTCACTCAAGGCTACCTTGTTAGCATTTGATTAAATGCCTCAATAATTTTTTCCATGGCAATGTGTTTCAAAGGAGGTAAGTAGTAATAACATCTGCACACTTGTAGTTAATGTGTTGTTAAATTGATAGAGAAAAGCAATATTGATGTAATAACTCTCATTCACGCATTCTCTCTCAACAGAAAGTTTATAATAAAGAGTGAGCTGACATTCAGGAGCTAAATAATGTAACATTAATTGTGAATTCTTTAACATGCTAAGACAATTGTTCAATTGTGAATAACACTTTCCAGCCTTTATTTCAAAATTAGTTAAAATTCACCTTCCCACAAAAATGTTCATATTTCTTCTCTTCACAGAAAATGTTAAATTCTCTAGTCTAGTTTTTTAAAACGAGTACAATTAAAAGCCTTCATCAGAAGAAATGAAATTTGCATAAACATACATGCCTTAATAGCCTTTGGTACTGAAACAGAAATTACTCTTTTTCCTGATATACTGAGTCTGTGGCACAATTATTACATTGCTGTAATGTCTTTATAACTGGATGTTTCTTATTTATCTTTTGTTAAAGTTCATTTTGTTTGTGAACAATGCATTTTAGCACTATCCAATAATTTGTTTCACATTTTGTGTTAATTGTGGGAAGTTAATTCTTAACATATTTATGGAGTCCCGCAAAATTGAGCAGTGAATTTATTCAAAATAATGTGACTTACATTAGAGCAAACCAATTTGGTGCTGCTAGAAAAGTTGTCTAGATTGTTTTCAGTGTTTATTCAATGATGAATTATTTCTTTCATATCAACCTTATTGGAATGTATGCTTCTAGTTGTGTTGAAGAAGAGTAAGATGCTGGAAAGCGCTTTTTCACTTAGAGACTCTGTCGGTCTGTCATCTCTGTCTCTTTCCCTAGATGAAGTTGCCAAGTGTTACTCTTTGGGTTCATGAAGATGTAATGAAGCTAACCATTCCTTTGATAAAACTGCCTGAGAGTTCGCACCACGGCTCCTTTATGCCCTAGGAATCTGACACTTCGTTAATTTTCATGAAAAGCAGGCAATCTCCCACATGTTTTTTTACTTAACTTTGCAAAAACACCTGACTCAGTTAATACACACTGAGTAGACTTACTAAGCAGTAAGTGTCAGGCCCAGAGTGGGAAAAACACAGAGAAGCAAATAGTGTCATTTTTACATGTCATCCTTAATGTCTCCCCCGCATTTCTCCCTAAATTCTAGGTATACTAGACAGAACAATGAATACCGGTTTTAAAACCTCAAGATGTGTATTTGCTTGTTGTTTTGACATAATGGGAGTATTGGCGAGATTACAACCTAAATTCTCAGCAAAAGGGGAATTGATCTATACAGTGAAATTGTGTGTGTGTTTGTTTACAAGAGAAAATGTGCAAGGTCTATTTAGATGAAAAGAAAGGTGTTTTACAAGACAGTGTGCAATGATCTTACCTACAGTTTAAAACAAACTCGTTACTTCTACTACTATCCCTCCTAAATTCTAGTGCAAATATACAGAAAAAGTGAAAATTAGTAAACTAAGAATAAAGCTGTTAAATTAGGGGCCCTGGGTGGGTGAGCTTGTTAAGCGTTAGAGTCTTGATTTGGGCTCAGGCTGTGATCTCTTGGTTTGTAGAATTGAGCCCCACATCGAGCTCTTCAAAGGGCATGGAGCCTGCTTAAGATTCTCTCTCTCTCTCTCTCTCTCTCTCTCTCTCTCTCTCTCAATCTCTGTCTGTTTCTCTCTCTGCCTCTGCTTCTCCCTCACTCTTGCACTCTCCCTCTCAAAAAAAAAAACAAAAAACTATTAAATTAGTCATCAGAGGGGCAGGGATTTCAGGGAGCACTTTCAGGTCCCCACCAACTTTAAGAATTTCATTATTCAAGTAGTATTTTTTTTAATATTTATTTTGAGGGAGAGAGGGAGCAGGGGAGAAGCAGAGAGGGAGAGAGAGAATCCCACGCAGGCTCCCCACTGAGACTGTGGAGACTGATGCCGGGCCCGAACTCAGGAACCATGAAATCATGACCTGAGCCAAGATCAAAAGTTGGACGTTTAACTGACTGAGCGGCCCAGGCACCCCACAAGTAATATTTTTTTGGTTTGTGACTTCCGCATGGAAATCGGTAGAATCCCACTATCAAATCAACCCTATAAGATAGACATTTATATTTCCATTTTGTATGCTATTACATAGAATCCTGCAGTAACATCCTGTTCCTCCTTACATACATGTGTGTTTTTTCTGTAATACAGTCCCAAATGCAATCATTAGGTCATAGTATATACTCACTTGAAGTTTTACATGATTCTGACAAACTGCCGTCCAATGGCTACACTGATTTCTTTTAACTGTCTTTCTATGAAAGTCCTCATCTGTCCCACCCTCAACAAATACACAATGCTTTAAAATTTTGCTTTTCTGACAAGTGAAAATGTGGTATATGATTTTGTGAATCACTTTTGATAAGTCATCAGTATGACCTCAATTTTAATAATGAAGATGTATTATTTCAGAATTAATGATATTATTAAACGACTAGCATTGAGTGTGGTATGTGAGGGAAATTTTATTTTTAATTTAAATCATGGTTTTGTTATTTTATATTCCACAGTGGTTTAAATTTTATCTTATGAAATCATGGTTTTGACTATCTACAATGGGCTTTAAATGCATTAAGCAAAATTAGGTCTCAGACTCTGAGTTCTAGGTGAGAGGAATATTTTCAGGATGCCTCAAAGTTCCTGACAAAGTTGGATGAAGTTCTTCGGAAATAATCAAAAGCCAGAGTTAAAAAAAAAAACAAAAAACAACGAATAAACTAATGTATCTTCTCCTCCCCCAACAAAAGCAAACACCAAATCTAATATATATTGAATTAAAGGCCCTTGGTTGGCTTTAAAATAGGTGATGAGAGGGGCGCCTGGGTGGCTCAGTCGGTTTGAGTGTCCATCTTCGGCTCAGGTCATGATCTCACGGTCTGTGAGTTCGAGCCCTGCGTTGGGCTCTGTGCCGACAGCTCAGAGCCTGGAGCCTGTTTTGGATTCTGTCTCCGTCTCTCTCTGACCCTCCCCCACTCATGCTCTGTCTCTCTGTCTCAAAAATAAATAAAGGTTAAAAAAATTTTAAATAGGTGATGAGAGCAGATATATCATCCCAACTTGATATAGATTCCAACTGTGTAAGCACATGTCCAACCAGAGAAGCCAAATTAGTAAGATATATGTCAGTCAGATATCTTATCAGTAGAATATAAATTGTGTGTGTGTGTGTGTGTGTGTGTGTGTGTTCACAGAGATTTATTACAAAGAATTGGCTTATATGGTTGTAGGAGCTAAGCAACCAAGACCAAAATCCACACAGCAGGCAGCCAGGAAGGAAGATCTCCAGCAGAATGGGACTCCAGGAACATGGGTCAAAGCTGCTGTCCATGAAAATAATTTCTTTCTTCTCTGGGGATCATCTGACTTGATCTTAAGGACTTCCAACTGATTAAGTCAGGCTCACCCAAGTTATGCAGCATTTTTTTCCTCACAGTCAACTGATTAGGAACTTTTATTACATCTGCAAATTCCCTTTACATCAGGTACCCAGATTCGTGTTTGATTGCTCAACCGGAACTGTAGCCTAGCTGAAGTGACACATCACAAAAGTCACTGCACCATGTACCCGTCCTCCGTTGTGGTGGTTGTTGTTTTACCAATTTTTTTTAACGTTTATTTATTTTTTGAGAGACAGAGACAGAGCATTAGCAGGGGAGGGGCAGAGAGAGAGGGAGTCACAGGTTCCAGGCTCTGAGCTGTCAGCACGGAGCCCGACGTGGGACTCAGGCTCACAGACCGCGAGATTATGACCTGAGCCCAAGTCGCACGCTTAACCGACTGAGCCACCCAGGAGCCCCATTATTGTTGTTTTAATTCACATTAAATTTAAACTATGATCTTTTCTTTTTGGCACAAATTATCCTATCTCAATAAAACATAAAAGAAACTACCGAATCTAAAATTGAAGGGTCAGTGGGACAGATACTGGAGGGAAGGCTATCATCGACCTTTCGTTTAAAGTGTGCCAGGGTCTCCACTGCTGTGTCGAAAGTGAGTGACTATGCAGCCAGCCTTCCACATGGAAGACAGGAAGGCCCTAAGTACAATTATTCTAAAACTGAATATTATTCCAACTATTAACAAAGGGTGTCATGAGAATATATCATTGCCAACATTTCTTTTTCCTTATAAACATTGAGAATTTGACATTGAAAATTTAGTGTATTCATCTGATGATGGAAGCTCATAATTGAAGAGATAGCAGATAAACTTATGTTTCCATGTAAATGAGAGATCTCTCTGGTGCGATTCACAATTATTTGCAGTAACATTGCTCTTACATCGTTGATTCGGAAGAAAGGAACCTATCATGCTTTATAAAGTTTTGTGAACTCATCAAAAACCGTAGGATGTTTAAGTAGAAACTGACCCTGAAGTCAGAGTTTGGATTGGCAGAAACAGCTCTTGGTGGATGAGGCCATTTTTAGGGGGATTTTGTTCTTCATCTCTTCCATATTCTTCTCAATTAGTGACTTAATAATTTGACATAATTTTGAAGGCACTGAGCGCTTCCATTTCCCAACCCACTCCTAGATAGATATCTTCTACTAAAATGATGATATGGTTTTATTGTAAAAAAATTTAGAATGAGTACAGAGCTAAGTGGTCTTGGTATAGAATTCCTTTTGGAGGGGGGAGGGAGAGGGAACTACACTCCGCTAAAATCCAAAACCGTATGTTTAGTAGATAGAATTTAAAAGAGTGACTTAGAGCCACTAATTCTCTAAAGCAGGTATTATCAATTATTTCCAACAGATTTTGGAAAACTTTCCAGGGTGCCTGTTCAATTAGGTGCTTTACTGTAGCATTATTGAGAATTTTTCTTTTTCTTTAATTTAGCCCAAGGGACAAACAGTTTTAAAGTCAAGCACTTTCAGGCTTCAATGACTTCTGTGTTTGCATATAGAAAAGACCAACAAGGGTAAAATCTTGACTCTGCCTACAGTCACCATTTAAGGAAATGTTCTATGCAGGTGGGAGTTTGGGTTAAGTGCTTTAGTTTTAATGAGTACACCAATCCTACTTTATTTGGTTGTTTTTAAAATGTTCTTAGGATCTGCCATTAATAGGCACATGGAGGGCCTGCAGTCTAAACTGTTCGCAGGCAATATAACTGCCACATTTATTGCTTCCCAAATCTTTCTAAATGCTTTTATTTGTGGAAAAGAAAAATAGAACGTTTTCCGAAAAATAAACCGGCCATTCGTTTTTCTACATATTCCAATGTACTCTGTATTGCATTTGTTCCTACATAAATCACAACTATAAGACCCTAATCTCTTGTGAAGTCTTTACGTGTTTGGGGTCGAAGAGCTGGAACATGTTTTACTCTGTTTGGGTTGCTGTAACAGAGTACCGGAGGCTGGGTGACTTATAAATGACAAAAATGTGTTTCTCATGGTTCTGAAAGCTGGGAAGTCCAAAGATCAAAGTGCTGGCAGTCTGGTGTCTGGTTAAGAGTTCACTTTCTGGTTAATAGAGGATACTTTTTCATGGTTTCCTCACATGGTGGAAGGGACAAAGGAGATCTATGGGGCGACTTTTAGAAGGGCACTAATCCCATTCATGGGGGTTCTGCCCTCGGGATCTAATCCCCTCCAAAGGCCCCACCTCTTAATACCAACACTCAGGGTGGGAAGGATTTCAATATATGAATTTTGAGGGGAAACCAACTTTCCATTTATGGTAGAACAAAAACAAAAAATCAAGGCTACTCCAGCATCTGATCAAGATCCATATAGCATTGGGCAGAAACGGCAGACCTGAAGGATGTCTAGCAGAAGAGAGAATAAAGTAGGAGATGTTCTTTCTCTTGCCGACAACCTCTGTTGGTTCTCTGGAACACCTGTGTCCTCTGGACACCACTATTTTTCTGCAGACTCTGGTTTTTCCACTTAAAACTGCTGTGTCTCTCTTGGTTTTTCTCTTGCTTGACTTAAAGCAATGGAATTTCTCAGCAACAAAAACTATGCAGTGATTTTGCAAATTTTGCAAACTCTTTCTCTCCTTGTGTTACAGTTTTCTGGAGAAGCACCAAAATGAAACTCTGCTCCAATGCACTGCAGAATTTGTCTTTATTACTTTCCCAACCCAGTTTGCTAACAAAACTTGACACTCAACAGAAGAGTTCACTTCCATGCCTCAAAAATAATCTAATAATCTAACATGCCAGACCTGTTTCACAGGCACGCATGAACTTAGCTTAGGTTCAAGCTGGGTCTCAGAATACACTGGATTTTTATTCCTAGATCAAGTGACACCAGGGGTGAACTTACTTATTAGACCTTAAAATATCAATTTTGTCAACCATCAGCTCTCCTTCATGGACGCACCCACTCATCAAACCGTCTTATAAAAAATGGAACTCAAAATATACAAATAAACTTGCTATTGTGGCTTTTTAAGAGTTGCTGTTGAATTTCTCTCTTTCCCTTTCTTTGTTTCTTTCTTTCCTTCTCTTTCTTGTCTTTCTCTCTTTCCTTCCTCCTTCCCTCTTCCTTCCTTCCTTTTCTTTTTTTCTTTCTCTTCCTTCCTTTCATCCTTTCATCCCTCCCTCTCCCTTTCCACCTATCCTTCCTTCTTTCTTTCCTTCCTTCCTTCCTTCCTTCCTTCTTTCCTTCCCTCCTTCCTTCCCCCATCCCTCCCTCCCTCTTTCTCTTTCTTTGTCTCCTACCACATTACTTGATATCTGCCTTCATTGGGAAAATCTGGCAATAGGGTAGGGAATGATATTTCATGCCTCAGCATCCAAGCAGCAACAGCTATTTTTCTTCTTGTAAACAAGTTCAGTTTTGTAAAATGGAATGGAACAAATGGCTTTCATCATTGATTATTTTCCTGTCTTTGCTAGCAAAGTTAATACAGCATTTTTACCCTATGATCTACTTCTCCATTTCCTGTTTTCTCTGTTTATTTCACTGCATTTGTCTTAGTCTCTTTGGGCTTCTGTAATAAACTACCACAGACTGGGTAGCTGAGACTAAACACATTTATCTCCCACAGTCTGGAGGCTCTGAAGTACCAGATCACAGTGCAGGCGACCCAGTCCCTGGTGAGAGCCCTCTTTTTGACTTGTGAACAACCATCTCACTCATGAACTTTCCTCAGTTCACACACATGGGGACGGAGGGATCTTCCTCTCTTTTTCACTAATCCCACCATGTGGGCCCCATGTCCATGACTTCTTCTAAACCTAATCAGCTCCACAAGGCCCCTCCCCCAAATATCATCACATTGCGTTAGGGCTTTGGCGTTTGCACAAACATTCAGCCCGTAACACCTTTGTATTTGCCGAAAATATTTTTATAAACCACCTAAGATCATTTTCGTAAGTGTTAGGGTAGGAAGAAATATGATTTCACCTACAGAAATACACAACGTTTTAAATAAAGAGAAATAGTCAAGTCAAGCCCTGTAGTGTCATGGAAAACACATGGTATGGTGGCCTCAAGACGAAAAGGCCCAAAAGCAGAAGGCACACTTTTTATATCCTGAATTTGTGTCTAGAAACAATATGTTGCACAGCTGACCTAAAATGTATTTCTTCTCATATGTGTATGTTCATGTTTCATCTCACACATAAAAAAAAAAAAAAGGTTCATCGGTTCCATTTTTGTTGTAGGTATTCATTCACTTTTTAGCTAACTTTGATATTATCAGATGACGTTTAAATGAATATTTTTACTGAGTCTCTACCTAGTTCCATTCAGCCCCCAACCCACTAAATACTAACTTTTCTTCATTCTCGACCAATTCGACTTGGATACCTTCATTTTTCTTTACTGTGTTTTTATTTATTTTTGAGAGAGAGACAGAAAGAGAGGGAGACAGAGAATCCCAAGCAGGCTCCCTGCTGCCACCACAGAGCCCAAAGTGGGGCTTGAATCCATGAACTGAGAGATCATGACCTGAGCCAAAATCAAGAGTCAGACACTTAACCAACTGAGCCACTCAGGCACCCCATGTTGGATATCTCTGAAAGGAAGGGCATCTTCCACGTGGCCATCTTTCTATTATTGGAAGACCACTCTACAAGGCTACATCCCCATAAACGCATCGTAGGTTGAACATCTCCTAAGTCAAAGATCCATTTAATACACTAATTGACAGAACATCACCACTTAGCTGAGTCTACCTTGAACGTGCTCAGAAGAGTCATAATAGCCTGTACTTGGGCAAAATCATCTACCACAAAGCCTAGTTTATAATAAAGTGGTGACTGTCTCAAGTAATTTATTGACTACTGAAAGTGAAAAACAGAGCAGCTGTATGGGAACAGAAAGTTGTCAGTATATCAGTTGTTGACCCTCCCAATCGCTGGTAGACAGGGAGCTGTGGCCACTGCTGGCCAGCATTATGAGAGAGGCTCTGATGGCATGTCACTAACACAGGAAAAAATAAAAATTCAAAATTTAAAGTATGGCTTCTACTAAATGAGCATTGCTTTCCCGCCATCATAGAGTTACACCATTGTAAGTCAAAACATTATAATTTGGGACCCATCTGTATCCCAGATATAATGTGTATAAATGAGTTCAAAATGAAATAATTTTCAAAGCTAGTCTTATTTAGAAAAAAATATGGAAGTATGAAACACAATAATAATTTTTAAAACAGACATTTCCACATAAAAATTAATTTATGCAAATAACATACATAGGAGGGCATATTAAAAAGACCATATTATTTACATCAATGCCCTCATTTTGAAAAATAAATATGATTTTTAAAAATATGTTTTGAAAGTACATAAATTGAGCTTTTGAGGAGGAATTTCAAAGATATTTTTAAAAATCATCAACATCTATGATTTTGAAGCTTGTCTTAATGGTGAGCCAAGAAAAGTAGATATTTGCTAGAGTACCTTTTACATTTATCAGAGTGAAATTACCTAATGTGGTACCAAATTGTAGGTACATATATATATAAAAGCATGACATTCTTGATGACTATTTATAAGAGCTTTCCTTTTACTTTCCTTGCAAGAATTCTCTAATAATTTGATTTAAATCTTCCTCCAAGCAGAGAATGGTGTCTAATTTGCTGCACTATAGCTCAGAACAGAATTAATGTTTTTAATGAATCATTCTCCTTTGTAGAGAAAGATGTATGGCCTCTGAACCCCAAATTACAAAATCTCCTTGGTAATTAAAAGATTTTAAAAAAGCCTGACAGAGTAAACCTTTTAAATTTATTTATATAGTCACAGTGTCTTTCATAGATACTAGTTTGAGGCACAAACTTCCCATATCCACCAAATTTTTAGTTATGGTGTGGCCTACTTTAAAATTTCATCTTTGCAAACACTTGTGATTTACTCTGAATGTACATGCATGTGGAACATCTTCACAGTCAAAAATAAACCGCTTTCAGAAAAGTTTACTTAAAAATGAAGAAACTGACATATAGACAATATAGAAATTGACATACATAGAAATTGACTTGAACATATGACAAGTCAGTCACTTTTCTTTCTTTTCCTTACACCCCAATGGGAACGTTAAAATGCATACACACCACACATACACACAGGCACACACACAGAGAAAAGTTTTGGAAAAAGGTGTGCTTAAATCAGTACTTGCACCATACGGAGATAGTCGTAGGAACACATTCATAGCGATTACTTTTTTTTTTTTTTTTTGAATCGTATGTTTGCATTAATTTTCACCTAATGCTTACTAATCAATTACCTATAAAATGATCTCAAAGGGGAATGATTTATTTCAGCAAAAAGCACATATTTCTTATTCACATGTAACTCAACAAATATAGTTAGCCACTGGGAAAATATTTGATGATAGTAATATGAAGAGTTAGGAGAGAGACCCAACAGGAAGGGAGAGTTATTCCCTGGGGATGATTCAAGTCTTTTGGGGAATGGCACCACATTCCCAAATCATTAGCAAATTTACCTAGGTGACATGGTGTTAAAATGAGCACAGGAAATCATAAAAGAAAAATAAAATCTTGTCCAGCATCATGACAACATTAATTAGTATTAATTAATTAATTAATTAGTATTAATGAAGAGGTATCTATGAGGAAATAACTATATTAATTTACATTGTTGTTTCAGTGACTCAAAAAAATAGTGTATTATATTGTTCACCTGAAACCAATATAACATTGTACATTAACTATACTGGAATGAAAATTTAAGAAATGTAATATTTTATTTCTGTACTTATTAAAAATACCTAAACCTCTTTCACATACATGATCCCATTTGATACTTAACAAAAATTCTACAATCTATCCAAGTCATGGGCACTCGATATCTCTTGTACATATATCCCACAATAGGGTATGCAGGATTTACTATGTGTCAGGCACTTTTTAAAGAGGTTTGCAGATATGAACTCACTTTACCCTTGTAGCAACATATGAAGTATAATCTACTATTATTTTCAGTTTCCTGATGATAGATATGAGTTCAAGTAAATTTTCCCAATTCACACACCCTAAAAAGTGGTGAAGTCAGCATTGAGACTCAGGAAATTTAGCTCTAGGGTATGTTTTCTTAGCCAAGGAGAGACTTCGAGGCAGGTCCACAAGCATGTCCCTAGTGGGTAAAGGGGTTGGTAACAAGACATGGGTCTGACTTCTCCAAATCCAGTGTTGTTTTTTTTTTTTTCTGTCACATGTGTGTGGTGGAGACATAGGCCATTTGGAGACTTAGGGTAAACACATATACAAGCCACCACTGATGGCTTGAATGCCTTCCGGAGTCTGAAAGTTATCAGAACTTTCCAATGGCAAGACCCAGGATTATTGTAATAACCTTGCACACTGCAGGCCTTTTCTTCCAAGAACATTTAGTTAGAGTTGTGTAGGAAACATTTACTGATGAGAGTGGTCCAAAAAAAGGGAGAATAAGGAATACAAAATCGCAAAATACCTATATTTAATATGGAGCGCCAGAAAGAGCATACAAAATATATAATTATCTCTATGGGAAGTTAGTGGAAGTCAAATCGACATGATGGAAACCTGGGTCTCTAGAGGCGAAGTTTCTGAGAAATTGACCTTCAATTATCCTATCTGCCAGTAAACATTGAGGACTATGTTGGGGTGTTAGTCATTATCTGTCCTAAGGGAAAAGGTAAGAACATAGCCAATAACAAATGGTAGCACATAGAGACAGAGAGACTGGAAGAAGAATGTTCATAGCAAAATGTCATTTCTCAAGTACGGGAAACTTCACTCCAGACTTCACTACATGTAGTATCATTGTGTTGGCAGTTGGGTCTTTGGAAGTTCTTCGGAGATTTCAAGACCCAGAGAAGTCTGCCTCTTTGAGAGGGTAGCTGTGCCTCCTGCTCTGTAGAGCCATCCTTATGCAGTTGAGTTCCACTGTCCTATGCTTACGTTAAGGGACTCTTCTACTCGCTATGTCTTTTGGAATCTTTTAACTACCATCTTTGAACAAGTGCATTAGCACACACACACACACATCCGTCCACACACATGTGTCTCTCAGTAGAGAAACTCAATTCACAGAGACATTATAATGTGTGATCTCATTACGTTTCTGTTTTGGAACCTTCCAAAATAGAGACTCTAACTAAGGTTACTACATTGACAATATGGAAACTTTCCCAAAGACATTCTTAAGTCACCCCAATTAAACACAGAGATACTTAACTACCTCTCCAGAATTTTTTGTTGACTTCTTTTTGATTTCTGTTTACTGGGTGTTCTGTAAACCCAGCAGATGCCGGCAAGAGATCATTCTATTCAGTCTTGGTGACCACTAACCTGATAAATTATTTCAAATTTTCACTATTTTCCTTTCTTCTTCTACTTTCTTGTTTCTCTCTGTTCTTTGAGGTAGTAAAATATGAATTTGTGGTACAAATGTCACAAGACATTTTCAGTAGCACCCCCTTATCCACGCTTTTGCTTTCTTTGTTTTCAGTTACCCACAGCCAAATGCAGTCTGGAAGGAGATAATCCTCCTTTGGACCTATCCTCAGAAGGTCACTAGTAGCCTAACATTATGTCACAGTGCCTAAGTCATTCACCTCACTTCATCTCATCACATAGGCATTTTATCATCTCACATCATCGTAAGAAGAAAGGTGAGTACAGTATGATATTTTAAGAGACAGAAAGAGAGATGACATTCATATAACTTGTATTATAGTTCACTGTGATAATTATTCTATTTTATTATTAGTTATTTTTAGTTCCTTATTGTGACTAACCCGTAAATTGATCTTTTTTATATGTATATATGCGTAGGAAAAGCCATAGTATGTATAGAGTTTGGTACTATCTGAAGTTTCAGGCATCCATTGGGTCTTAGAATGTATTCCCTGGGGATAAGAGAAGACTACTGTATATCTCTTCATAAAGGAAGTCTCTTTTATTTTTTTATTTCATTACTTTTCCCTATCATTTATATTTAATCAATACTTAACTTCCTTTCTCTCCTTAGTCCCTCTTTTAATGTTTTTAGACATGCATTTGTATTTTTTTAATTTGAGAGACAGAGTGTGAGTGGGGGTGAAGGGCAGAGAAGGGAAGGAGAGAGAGAGAGAGAGAGAGAGACAGAGAGAGAGAGACAGAGAGAGACAGAGAATATCTCAAGGAGGCTTCATGCTCAGCGTGGAGCCCGACGCACAGGGTTGGATCCCACGACCCCAGATCATGACCTGAGATAAAATCAAGAGTTGGATGCTTAACCAACTGAGCCACTGAGGTGCTCCACATTTATATTTTAAAATGTTATTGTTTTTGTGTGTGTGTATATGAATCTTTAATTTGCATAATGGTCCTGTGCAGTATACCTAATTCCAGTTCTTAACTTTCATAAATTTCTTTAAAATTTTTCATCCATTGCTGATGCTGTGTTTCAACTGTTTTAAGTGTTCTATATCATTCATATTTTTCATTTATTTAAATAAACAACTGTAAGAATTATGAATAGCATAGCTTAGTCTAGATATCTACTTATCAAAGGTAATTTGTAATATATTGATTGTTATATAATATGTAAATAATGTAATATATGCATAGCTGTATATGCATAAATGTATGTGTGGGTCACACACACAGATATAGTTCAAAGAAACAGTATGCAGATTTAATACTAGCGGGATTAATAAAAGATTATAAAAATGAAAATTTGTCAATAAACTTGGCTATGCACGTATTATGGAAAAAAGAGATTATACATAGGGGTGTGTGTGTGTGTAAAATTTATTTTGAGAGACAGACAGAGAGTATTAGCAAAGGAGGGACAGAGTGAGAGACAGAATCCAAAGCAGGCTCCAGGCTCTGAGCTGTCAGCACAGAGCCCGACATGGGGCTGGAACCCACAAATCCACAAACTGTGAGACCATGACCTGAGCCAAAGTCGGATGCTTAATCTAGGCACCCACGTGTCCCAAAGAGATTAATTTTAATTGGTGTTTTTCCTATCTAATTATCTAATGAATTCTGATGTATAGCAATATAAAAGGACATAACATATTTTACTAAAAATATTAAAAAAGGAAACTAAAAATAATTTGAAATCGAGAATCTCTAAGTCTTTTACTCTTTCTAATTTATCAGTAGTTGCTATAGTGATGTCTAAGGAACCGTGGGAATATCCCAAACCCTTTCAAGGGATTTTAATTGTCAAAAACATTTTTCCTACTAATGCTTACATGTTACTTCCCTTTTTCATTCTCGTTCTTTCATGAGTGAATGATAGCATTGACAAGAGGCTATAATATGTGATGATGACATTTTTGTTCTTTTGAGTAATGGAATATGTGCTGTTGACTCCTTGAATTCTCTAAAAATTTTCTATGAAAAAGTTTTAGGGTACAGATATGTAGATTTTCAGAGATTAAGAAAGCTTACTTTCAGCATTTGCACTTATGTCATTTTGCCTATATTGCTATAGTTATTGTAAACATTATCATTTAATAAATTATTATATTGAAATCCTGAAGCTTCTCTTGCTCCTTATAGAACACAAGAAAGTATAACACACTGTTGTCTTCTTTTGTAATAACATTTTATTTAAAAAAAAGACCTTTCTAAATTTTTAAATTAATTTAAAACATAATTTTAGCATTAAATTATGCACTATTCTAAAATATAAAATATTCTCATATACTTAAGCTTAAAACTGTTGGTTTGCAAGAGGAGATTAAAAGAATTGATTAATCAAACCACAGCTACACCATCTTCATCTAAATATGCCAAAAAGGGGTTAAAGTGACATTCAGAAAATTCTCTCACTGATGTAAGAGAAGAATCTATTCAAAAGAAATTGGAAAAAAAAACTTTAAGAAGTAAAAAAAAAAAAAAGACAAAATGTGCCTTTCTCTCTTCTTCACAGATGCTTGAAATTTAACTCACGGTGTCTTGTGCAATGAGCATTTCAAAGTATTATTATGATACCATTTAATTATAGCATCTGTTTGAGACCGATCATTCAGAATTTAAAGAGAAGTGAATGTTTATTTTAACATTAATATTAGGAGCTCGTTAAAAGCCATAGGTTGTATGGTTTCGCTTTTAAAACTAGAAATGAAAAAGTCACTTCAGCATCTTATTAACCAGTAAATTATCACATTGCTGCTTGTGGCCACATTACATGTTACAACAATAGTTGACTGACTAATAAATCTGTGAACATTTGACTGGGGAATGCCTGTTGGGTGAAATGGTAGAAATAGAAAAATCATGACAGTGCCATTTTCCAACAATCCATTAATAAGAAAATTAATAATTTAGCTGCAAACCAAAAGACTGAGTTAGTGCAGCATGTGCAGAATTATGTTTTGTTTTACAAATGGATGGATTTATAGACGTGGCTAGCTTGTTTTGCTTATATTCATGTGGTATTTGTTTCAAACACTACCTGTCCACCCTATTGGTGAAGGAGGTAATGGGGATAAGGAAAGACAATATACCTGACACTGGCTAGATAAGACAGATGGCGGGTTATTGATCATGCAGACTTACAGCGTAGGAGAGGAGGACCCTGTGTATCATACAGGGCCACATGGGTGTTGCATTCTAGAACGTACTGAGCAATCTGGGGTGGTGGGAGGCACACTGTGTAGTACCAAGAGGTAGCAGTGACCCCCTGAGGTTCCTGAGGAAGAATGTGATTGGCTTGCTTGAATAGTTTCACAGGGACCGAAGCCTGCTTTTCAAGGACAGTTAGGAACTGCACCCGCTCGCCTTGGGAAGGACAGTTGTTTGACTAAGGTTATTATCCCAGACAGCAGAGTGGGGAGAAGAACTTGCATTTAAGCCAGTGGAGACCCTGTGCTTCACCTGATGTCAAAACACGCATAATACTGGGCCTTAGCACATCTGTTTCATCCAGGGTGGGGTCACCTTAGAGGCAGGTCTTGGGGCTCTTCCCATGTGTGTCTTATCTCACAATTAAGGTAATGTCCAAGTCAGTAGAGACTAGTGATTCCAAGCAGGACTCCGAAGGAAGGAATTCTGGATGTCAAATGCAGCCCTACAACTTTGGGTGAGTCACTCAATTCCCCTGTACCTTGGTTTCCTCACCTGTAAAATAGGCTAAGAGAGTACATGCTTACCACATGGAGTTGTTTTAAGGATTATGTGATTTATTATCTCTAAACACTTTATAAGTACTTTGTGTATTTATTTTTATGAGACAAATGATTAAAAGCATATATATGTTTAACTTATTATTTATGTAATTATTTGGGAAATAATTATTTCCTAATGAAAGTATACCAAAAAAACTATTAAAATTGGCAAAGTCTATGTCACATAGGGGAAATAATCTTGTGCTGAAAGAAACTACTGCAATTATACTATGAACTTTCTGCCAGTTAATACACATACTTTTCAAAATTGTAGATGACATAAAGCTAGGAGAGATAGTTAGCATTTTGGGTTAACAGAATCAGAATCTAAACAGTCTATATAGTTTTGAATATTGGGTCAAATCTGGCAGGATTAAATTTAACAGAAAAAATGTAGGTCTTACACTTGGGGTCCTAAAAGAAGCAATATACACGTTAGGATGCAGTTGACTTCAGGCTCAGTATAAATCAATTAATAACTTTCCCCCAAAAAAGCCAACCTAAGTTTCACATAGGTTTAGGCTTATTTATAGGAATGCATTGTCTTGATCAATTAAAGTGAATAGTACTCCTTTGTACTGGTCACTCTATCTTTCTTGCTAGCTTCAAAAGGACACGGGAGAAAGTAGGGCATTATTTTAGCAGAGCAACTATGAGACTGAGTTGACTTGAAACTGTCCTATCCGGAACTGAGGAACAGAAGAAATCATAATTTACCTTGACTCTATACCATGTAGTAGTCGAGATGCACACACCGGGCTGGCACCCAGCGGCAATGCTGTGTTAGAAGACACCCCTAGTGTGCTCTGACCTCTTCCCAGTTCTTATCCGGTTCTAACTCTTGGCCTGATCAATGGCATTCCTGTCCCACTTCCTCTTCTTAGAAGGATTTAACTTCTGGGCTTTGTTCATTCCCAAACTTTAAATGCACAGAATCTTCTGGATCTCCCTGCCTCAACTATCAGGGGTAGAATGCCACTCCTAGCAGACCTGCAAATGACCTCATTTCTCCCAGGGGGTAAGTGGATAAGATGCTGAAAGTAGCCTCCTAAAGACAAACCTACAGCTAAAGACAGAAGGCAAATGGAACTGGGGGGTTTTGGGTATGGGAGACTGACTTTGTGACAGCTGATCCCCCTGAAATTAGAGTCAGCCTAGTCAGGAACTAGCGACTTGCTCATTGCTACAGACATCTCAGCAGAAGTTTGTTCTTCCATGTGTAGAACTCTTCAAGAAAAAAATTAAAAATGAAACCATAAATTATATAGTCTTTTCTCTGAGGTGTTTTTGTTTTTTAATTTGAGAGTGTGGAGTTTTAAGGGAATTTTTTTTAAACAATCATATGTAACAAGGTTTATTGCCTCTGAGGATCAGAAACTAAGAGTCAAAGATCTATACGTAATATGGCATGAACGTGAACCATACTTTGGTCAGTTTGGTCAGCATTAGAAATGAATCTGATAATTAACATAAGAGACTGAGATTTACTAAGGTGCCTAAAACAAAGCTTATTCCTCATCTATATCCTTCCATGCTTCTTTGTCCACTTATCTCTGTTTTAAAATATAACTTCATCTTCAACATGGAATATTTTTATATTTATTCATTTTCTTTAGGCAGAAATTGATAACATGTTCCCTCAGAAATGGATTGCTAGAAGTAATGACATTGGCCGTTAATAAGAGTATTTTAAGTAACAAAGTAAAGAAACCTATTAAGATGTAGATATAATGCTGTATAAATATTTATTTTATATGACTGCAAAACTGATTCTTCTATCTTACTAACTTTACTAAGAAATTCCTAAACAAATTAAGATATCTGACAATGTTGAAATAAAGATTACAATTTAGTGAAAGTATATTATGAGGTATCAGCTTCAAAACACAAATTACGCAGAATCAAAAAAAAAAAAAACCAAAAAAACAAAAGCCATGAGGAATGGGTTTTATGAAGTATCTTTCACCTGCATCAAAAGATAGATTTTTTTCCAACAAAAAATTCAGAAATTGATTGTGTATATGTTCATCTTATAATAATGCATTGGGTTATTAAAATAATAAGCATTGGGTTATTAAAAAAACTTTTTTTCTAAAACATATGTATTTCAGCTTATGGATTTTTCACTTGTTCTTTCAGAAGCTAGAAAAAAACTGATGTCAGGATGTATTTTGTGTGTCAGATTTTCTCTGCCTTTGACAGTATTGAAAATATATAATAATATATTATCTGGACATGCACGCACACATTAAGACTTTAACTGTTATATTTTGAAAAGAAACATGGGGTAGATTGCTTACTGTGACAGAACCAAGACTAAGCCAATATACACGTATAGAGCCTATATGCCTTCATAGAAAGTACAGCCTTGCCATAGCACTAGACTCTCTTCCTGTGTTCTCTAACATTCAGACCCTGCACAATAATGATATGACTTCATTAATCAATCTTCTGTTGCTTATAAAATTTCTAACTAAACCTATTCTATCAGCCCTATTCTGCTGGTCTTCCTACAGTGTAGAACCATTGTCTTGTAGACGTTGAGATAGATTTTTTTCCTTTGATAGAGTTTAACAGCTTAGATTTATTACTTAATTTTAACAGGTATTAAGTGCCTACCAAGTTAAGCACTGTGTTAGAAATTGAGGAGGGGCACCTGGGTGGCTCAGATGGTTAAGCATCTAACTTTGGCTCAGGTCATGAACTCCTGATTCATGGGTTCGAGCCCCACATCAGGCTCTGTACTAACAGCTCAGAGCCTGGAGCCTGCTTTGGATTCTGCATCTCCCTCTCTCTCTGCCCCTCCTCTGCTCACACACTGTCTCTCTCTCTCTCCCTCAAATATAAATAAACATTAAAAAGAAAAAGAAGAAGAAATTGAAGAGACAATGGTGGCTGTGGTTATTAGTTTTATGTGTTAATTTGGCAGATATCCAGATATTTGGTAAAGCATTATTCTGGATGTTTCTGTGTGGGCTTTTTGAATAGGAAATTTAAATCAGTGGACTACTGATCTTCATGATGGTGGTGGGTCTCGACTAGTCAGTTGAAGACCTGAATGGAGAAAAGGTTGACCTCATCAGAGCAAGAAGGAATTCTCCAGCAGATGAACTTAGGTCTTCAGCTCAAACATTGGCTCTTTCTTGTTCTCCAGCAGACTGCCTTTGGACTTGAGTTACAACTCTTTCCTAAGTCCCCAGCCTGCCAGCCTCCCCCATTGGATTTGGGACTTGCCAACCCACCATAATCATGTGATCTAATTTCTAAAAATAATTTTTATATATCTATATATCATTATATAGATGATATAGAGAATCACATGATCCAATTTCTTAAATCTATCTATACATATAAATAGAGATAGATTGATTTGCACATAGGCATATAGATACATAGATATACAAAGATTTATTTTAAGGAAATGGGTCACAAGATTATGATCTACAATAATGTGTTCGTAGATGTATCTATATATCTATATCCAGACCTGTATCTGTAACTATATGTACATCTGTTTCTCTGGAGAATCCTGACTAACACAGTGACCAAAACATGTTGCCAGACCATAAGTATGCAGGCAGAATAATGCAGAAAATCTACTTAAATTGGGAGTGATGCTGCTTCAAGAGAAGTTGTTAAAGCTTTGTCTTAAAATCTGTGTGAGACTATAGTAAGTGGAGGAGTCAGTCACTAAAAGACAAGAATGGCAGCACGTACAGAAGAAAAATAAAGAGGGGTGAGCACAGGCTTGAAGAATAATTACTAGTTGTTTTGCTGGAAAATTCAAGGTAGATGAGAGACAAGTTGAAGGGTTGAAGGTAATGGCTTTAAGCCAGCTAAACAGCACACACTTTCTCAACCATGGGCCAGATAGAACAACTTCACTTAAAACAACGGCCCTAGTATAAAACATTCCCTTCTCTTTCCATTTAATTCTTTGTTGCTGATGGTCAGTTGTGCTTTCCCTGATTTAGACCCTCTCTCTCCCGTGTCCCCATGTTCATTTTGACTTGTCCTAGAGCATCAAAAAAGGTGACTGAAAGCAGGGCTCGGGGCAGTGCTGTTTCTTCTTTTCACTACTGGTATTTCATTTAGTCAAACTTCTTTCCTGAATCCTGCTTATAGGGCAAGTCTTTTGTGATACAATCGGAAAGCACAAAATGAGCAATGGTCGCTGTCCCTGCATTTGTCTAAGCGTGCAGTGATGTTCAAGGTAAGTGAAAAGGGGACTCGAAAACTGAATAAACATGATTATCGTGACAGTTTATTTCCACTCTCATCTCCATCAGAGACAATCTATAGACCAAACTTTTTGCACTGATGATACAGCTAATTATATTCCACTAAATAGAATGAAATACTTCAGAAGGGAAGTATTAAAATCACTATGAGATAAAAATCAATAGCCTGCCATACAAGGAAAAACGCTATTAAATAGGATTTCTGTTTTTAAAATAAATATTAGAGTTAGATCCGTAAGGTAAAATGATTTATTGTAAATTACCAGCAAGAATAGGTAGATTTCAGAGTAATTCTATAAGTAATGTCAAAGAACCATCCTCCTGAGCTAACTAATTAGCTCATTAAAGCATTCCATCTCATTGAAAAGCAGTTTTTCTTGAAGATTGTCAGCTGTGTGATTGAATGACATGAAAAATCTCTTGGTATTTTATGGATATGTGATCCTTGGCACTCAATAATGAAACTGCTCTGCTGTGTTTGTAGAAGAAGAGCATTCAATTTTCATGGAAATGTCAGAAAGATTATATTGTTTTCTTCTATTTATTTTTATTGTTTTGGTCTGGGATATGGTTGAAAGCCTGTCAGTGGTGTCCTTTGCTGTTGCTTCAAAAGCCATAAAACAATTGGTACAACCTGAAAATGCTGATTTATTGTTGATGCCAAAAGATAGGATTCTTTTAAAATAAGAAATAATGCGAGATCCATAAATTTCCAGTTGAAGATAATGCATTTAAAAGTTTTGACTATCTATTCATTTTAAATTAGTTTCCGCAAAGCTCTAATAAAATCTTATCTGGTAGGCTTTCCATATACAGAAAGAGTGAATAGGTCCTCTGTAATTATTTTATAGGCTAAATACTTGTATATTATAGGCATTCAATAAACGCTTAATGAGAAAATGAATAAAGGAAGTGATTGATTAATACATTAGTATTTGGAGAGTTCCCTTCACCTAAACTGCCCTATGACTGATGAGGTTTTCTGGGGTGATAGTGGGGTCACGGGTCCGGAGTCGACGGCCAAGAAAAAATTCTTGAGGTGTCTTTGGTGCAAAAAGGTGGTTTTATTGAAGCACGGGGACAGGACCCTTGGGCAGGAAGAGCTGCCCTGGGGCTATGAGGGGAAAGTATGGAGTAGGGGAAGTAAAGTCCAGGGGAAGTTTCCAGTGAGATTTTCATAGGCTACAAAGACTCACGGGATGGTGGAGGCCTGGCTATTGTCAAGCCAAGGTTGTTTTTCCCTCTAGCAAACCATTAACATTAAGACAGCGGGAAGTTCCTGGAGTTTTATTCTGCCTGACTCAAGTATTTGTCAATGGGCTGCAGGTTATAAGGAAATTTAATTTTATCTGCCATTTCCTTCTGCCTTTGTTTCCCACATCATGACTTCTTTCCAATTATTCTGAATGTCTCTTCCACAGGATAATTTATTATTCCTCAAATACAATTAGTTTCTATTTCATTTTAACCAGTAGCACATTATTTAGCACTCCGCCATGGTTAATTTTAATAAATTTAACCTACAGATCCTAACATTTGTTTGAGTTCTAAATTACATGTTACCCTATGGGAAGTTAACATTACAGATAGGAAGGAAGAAAAGGAAACAAATGGAGCACTTAAGGAAGTGGCCAAAAAAATGCAGGGATGGGCAAGCAATGGATGAACTTCAGCAGAAGTGAAACGGAGCCGTCAGTTATCTGTCCTTTCCCACATGTGGTCAAGTGTAAATGTTTGGAAACATACAGAGGAACCTAACGATGAATAAACACTATGGCAGGTGTTAGCACATGTGTAAGTATAGCGTGGGCGTTACAGAAAACATAGCCCAGGTTGTTGGGTTAGAAATGGCTACCTCCATTTGTAGCAACACGGATGCAACTGGAGAGTGTTATGCTAAGTGAAATAAGCCATACGAGAACGACAGATACCATATGTTTTCACTCTTATGTGGACCCTGAGAAACTTAACAGGAACCCATGGGGGAGGGGAAGGAAAAAAAAAGAGAGAGGTTAGAGTGGGAGAGAACCAAAGCATAAGAGACTCTTCAAAACTGAGAACCAACTGAGGGTTGATGGGGGGTGGGAGGGAGGGGAGGGTGGGTGATGGGTATTGAGGAGGGCACCTTTTGGGATGAGCACTGGGTGTTGTTTGGAAACCAATTTGACAATAAATTTCATATATTAAAAAAATAATAATAAAAAGTAAATTAAAAAAAAAAAAAAAAGAAATGGCTACCTCCAGGGCATGATGCCTTGACGTGTATTAAACAGAGAACTATTCACGAAGAGGTATGACAGAGATTGTTAATTGTGCCCCAGCTCTACTTCCCTTTTTACATACAGTAATGAACTCCTGGACACTGCATCACTGTTGGCGGGACATAAAGACACCCTGTATAAAGACCATGATTCCTAGCTAGAGGATTACCAAGTTCTCATTAATGCAGTCTGAAGAGTGTTTCACCTTCTATGTTACTTCCTTCAAGAGGAAATACACGTTATTGTGAGCAAGCCTCGGGCATAACGTCAAGCACAACGCCCTAGAAAATGGTGAAACAAGACAGAAGGAACTTGGTATAAACTAAAGGAGCAAAATTAAGTATAGGGTATTGTGGGGATAAATAGGAACATGTAAACTAGTCTTGCCAGATTGGGAATGGCTTTTACTTTCCCTTGTTTGCCAGCTTTTCAACTAACTATGTGATGAACAAAACAAAACAAAACAAAACACTTCTGTCTTTTCTTGGACACTGCTTTTGGTTGTTTTGGCCCAATCTCCTACCCAAATTCAATAAAATAAAGAAGTGGGTAAAGGACCTGTGGAAAGTTTCCAACTGGAAACGCAAGACAATTGAAGGCTTTAGTGTCTGGATCACTGGCTACATCTTCATTCTATGTCTGGCATATACTTTTCTGTGACCCCTACATCCTTTGGGATAACTAATCCGAATCAATGCATTCTTGATCCTTTTCTTATTCACTTCCAGTGGTCTTTGTCCCCCATGTTAAGAAAGAAAGGAATTTAGGTTTGCATCCACCTGTAATTACAACCTAGGTCTTTGAAATCTACACATCATGTCTCCTACTTTATTACAAGTATCTGCTCTCCTGTTAATTATGAAGCTAACAAGGCTTACACTTTCGATTGCTCATTTATAAGAGTCCCATCCAAGTCCTCGGGAAGAGTCTCCCCAACAAAGTCTCATATTTTTGTAAAAGCCTAAAAAGCAAGACACTTTTGCATTCTCTTCTTTAAGGAGGGGGCCCCAAACTGTACAAGCTTTAGAACCCCATAAAACTAGCATCTTCCCTGCCCCCACTGTGACAAGTCTAGAACTTGTGACAATTTCTGGAACTTCCAATCCACTCACTCACCTACTTTGCATTGCTAATCGTAGCCTGCTGTCCATCTGTGCTCGCTAATTCCCACCATCCAGGGTGGACTCCAGCCACTATGCCTACAATCACTCCCCTGTCAACATCACCAAACGTATTCCTATCCCTCTCAAGAATATAACTGAGAAAACCCCAAACTTGGTGCCTTCAAGCACCTGGTTTCTCTGAAGCAAATCAAATGCACATAACTCGTGAAAGCCCACATCGTTCCACGGCTGTTTATGAACACGGGCATATAATGCGCCCTTGTACTGGGCAGTTTCTTCACTTTCAAGTTGACTCTTTCATGCTAGATGTTTCCTCCTTCTTTCTTTCCTTTCTACAAGGCTCATGTCTCACTTCCTTTAGAAATTGTAAGTAATCAGACAAAAGCTTTCTTATCTGGTATCAAATCTGCACAAGGATAGGCATCTGAATGTGACATTTGTCCTTTTCCTATTACAACAGAAGGAAAGCCACCCTATGAGAGGCTGATTCATGGCTTCACTCCCATCTCAATCAATTCATAAGGAGTTACAGCTTCTGCACATTATCTCTCTCCAGCCCCATCGGCTTCTCCTTCTCTACTGGGTAATTCCCACAAACTCACAAAATTCATCTTTTGTCTCTGCCTTAATAAAATAAAACCCTATTTTATGAACACCACTTATCCCAGCCGTTGCCTTTCTCTCTTTTCAATTTAATTACCATCTGTACCACACCATTTATTGAACAGTCCATCAACTTCTCATTTATTTCCAGTGCTACTTTAGTCAAGTTCCAATAGATTTATAGACAGATTTCTTCTTTACTTCTGCATTTTTGACTCTCTTATTACAAATAAACATTTTTTTTATTTCCATAGATTTTATAAGTACCCTGACCCTTGAACAACATGGGATTTAGGGGTGCTGAGCCCCCCAGGCAGTCCAAAATCTGCATTTAACTTTTGACTCCAAAACTTCACAACTAATAGCCCAATGGAACTTGCAGTTTAACCTGTGCTGTCTAAGGGTCAACTATGTTGACATCTGATGGGAATCCAGCACAGCCCAGGGGTTACAAGCAAGGACTCCAGAAGCAAATAGTAGGGTTCAAAGCCCAGTTATACTGCTAACTACCTGCATCACCTTGAGGAAGTTAAAATCTGTGACATATATATATATATATATATATATATATATATATATATATATATATATATATAAACTGAGTTAATAACTGCACTATCTTAACATTTTGGGAAAGACTAAAAAATGTACCATTTAAGTATTAGCTATTATTAATTACTGCAATTGTTTTGACAGTTTTTGATGTTTTGCTTTTCAATAGAAATTTTAGAATTAGCTTACTTGCTGTGAAAATTCTTTTAGGATATATTTTTCTTATTTATTTTTGAGAGGGAGAGGGAGATGGAGAAGGAGAGGGAGAGGGAGGGAGAGAGAGGGGGGGAGAGGGAGAGGGAGAGAGAGAGGGAGAGAGGGAGGGAGGGAGAGAGGGAGAGAGGGAGGGAGGGAGAGAGGGAGAGAGGGAGGGAGGGAGGGAGGGAGAGGGAGGGAGGGAGAGAGAGAGAGAGAGAGAGAGAGAGAGAGAAAATCCCAAGCAGTCTCCATGTTCAGCATGGAGCCCTATGCAGGGCTTGATCTCACAAATTGTGAGATCATGACCTGACCTGAAATCAAGAGTCAGACTCTCAACGGACTGAGCCACCCTGGTGCCCCTCTGTTAGGATATTTTAAATCAATATTTAGGGTTTCTCATTATGACTATGGAAATACAAGTCACTATTGAATCAATTATCAAACTATGGCAATATTGTGAATAATTTGGTTTCTCTTGAGTTGATGCTTACTTCTTTTATTTTTTAAATAGCTAAGTTCTGTTTTACTAAAAAAAATAATGTATCCTTCAATTTCCTGATAGTATTAACTCTGTTTTTGTTGCTTCAGATATGAATTATCTTTTTTCTTTCTTTCTTTCCTTCTTTCTTTCTTTCCTTTTTTTCTTTCTTTCTTTCTTTCTTTCTTCCCTTCTTTCTTTTCTTCCTTCCCCTCTTTTCCTTCTTTTTGATGTTTCCAAATTCCTCCAGCAATCCTCCCTTGTCCCCACTCCAATTTATATTATTTGCTCACCTAGCATCTGACCAGGTTTCATCCTGGGAGCTTACCATTACACCAGGAACTCCACTTATGTTTCCTGTATTTGGAGAGCATCTTTTCTCATTCTTTTGTCTTTGTATTGGTTAATATCTTTGGTTGCATCAAGTACATCCTACACTTGCTTTCTGAGAAGAGGTGCATGAGGACTGAATTTTTTTAAACATCTTGACTGACACTTTGCTAGGTGTGGAAAGTGCTACCTTGGAAAGATTTTTTCATAATTTGAAAGCCACAAATCCATGGCTTTTAGCTTCCAGTATTGTTTCAATGAATTCGACGCTCATCCGATCTTTTATTTCTGCTTTCTTCCCCCTCTGTCTGCAAACTGTAGATTTTTAAAAATTATTATCATAAATATTCTGAAATTTCATATTGATGTGACCTGGGACTCCTCTTTTCCTCCTCCCCTCCCCCATCTTCCTTCATCTCCTTGGAAATCCATGTCCTTCAAATCTGTTAGATTTTGTTACTGTAGTGGCCTGTTTTCTCTTTCTCGAGTTTTATCAGTTTTTCTTCAGGTATATTTGCTGTTTGGTGCATACAGATTTAGTTACGTCTTTTTGGTGAACTAGCCCTTTAATGATCACGTGATGGCCCTCTTTATCACCAGTAATATCCCTTGTTGTGTACTACATTTTGTTTGATATTGATACAGCCATTCCAAGTGCCTTGTATTAGTGCTTGGAACAGAAATCATTTTAAATCTTTTACCTTTGTCGTACTTAACATTTTACACTTAAAGAAGATTTGTTAAAGACAGCATAGAGCCTGGTCTGACATTTTTCCTCCTAGTCTGACACATCTGTCTTTTAAGTGTCTGCTTCAATCCTTTATATTTAATGGAATTACAACACAGTTGACACGTACAGTACTATAAGTGCATTTTCTCTTCCTTACTATTTTCTTTAAAAAAAATGTCTATTTATTTATTTATTTATTTATTTAGAGAGGGAGAGAGAAAGAGAGACAGATTGAGAGACAGAGAGAGTCCCAAACAGGCTCTGTGCTGTCAGTGCAGAGCCGACATGGGGCTTGATCTCATGAACTGTTGAGATCATGACTTGAGCCGAAATCAAGAGTCTGATGCTTAACCGACTGAGCTGCCCTGGTGCCCCACTTACGATTTTCTCAATAAGATTTTCTCTCTCTAGATTACAAGTAAGAATACTATAGAATACATATACAAAATAAGTATTATCAACTGTTTATATTATTGGTAAGGCTTCCCGTCAACCACAGGTTCTAGTAGTTTTTAGCAAGTCAGAAGTTATACATGGATTTTTTAATTGCATATGTTGGGGGGGGGGTTGGCACCCCTAATGCCCTGTTGTTCAAGGTCAGCTGTATATTTGATTAAAATCTACCATTTTGCTGTGTATTCTCTATTCTACCTGTTATTTTGTTTTCTATTTTGCCTATTTAAGAAATAATTACAGATTTTCTATTATTTTAATTCACCTGTATTAAGAGTATGTTAATTACAACTAATTCTAATTAATTTTAGTGGGTACCTAACATTTGCAACAGGCATCTTTATCACAACTTTTTAATTCATATTCTACCACTGCATGCGTAGTATAAGAACCTTGCAAAAATATCCTTTTAATTCATCTTTCCCATCATTTGTGCTATATTTTTTATATATTTTATTTTAATAAATATTTTGACTCTGCTAGAACTTGGCACTATTCTTCTTTAGGTCAAGAATCAGTTCACTTTTCTGTAAAGGGCCAGATAGTAAATATTTTTGGCCTTACAGGGCATAGTATTTCTGTCACTCCTCAGTGCTGCTCTTACAGGTTGAAAGCAGGTAGGGACAATTCATAGATGACTGCGTCTGTCTATGTTCCAATCAAACATTGTTCACTAAAGTAGGGAGTGGACTGGATTTGACCTGCAGGTAGTTTGCTGACCACTCCTTTAGACAATTATATTTTAAAGAGATTAAAAATAAGGAAATATGTCTTCTGCATTTTCTTTTATTTTTACCATTAGTGGAGTTTTCAAAAAAATTTGTGGGTAACTGCAAATTTCCATCTGTCATCTTAGTTCGTGAAGCAAGCCTGCTTCCAGTGAATTTTCTCAACTTTTATTTTTTTAGAAAACTCTTTTTGTTGTTGTTATTGTTGAGGGGAGGGGGCTGACTTTTGAAAGATATTTTTACTTGATATAAAATTCTTTGTTTGGGTGGTGTTTTCTCTTTATCCAGTTATTTCCCACCATTTTCTTTGACTTGTATAGTTTCAGAGAAGCATGGTATATTTCTTACATTTTTTTCTCTGTAAGTAGTTCTTCCTTACGCCCTGCCTTCCTCCCTTGCAATTTTTCTTATTCCTCTTTCTCTCTCCCCAATTCCGTGTGTCTGTCTCTTTCTCTTCCTGTTAATCTTCAAGACTTTATCTTTGGTTGTAGCATTTTGACTATGATGTGAGTTTTTGTCTTTACCATGATTTGGGTTCTCTGATTTTTTTGGATTGAGGGATTAATGTCTTTTACTAATCCTGGAACATTTTCAACCAACCCCCTATGTATTCTGTACCTATATTACACTTTTCTTACACTGTTTGCTATTGCCCCAACATTCTTGGAAGATGGGTGCCCCACAAATGCACACACCATTTTTTTCCTTGAATTTGCTTGATGTCTACACTTTGGTCTAGTGGTGTTGATAAGCCTTAAGAGAAACCCTCCAACTTTTTTAACACGTTTTTTTCCTACCGTGTTCACTTGCCCCTTTCACAGTTTCCATCTTAGCTAAAATGTCCTGGGTTGCTCGCTCTTTCTGCTAGATCTAATTTAAAGAGTTGCTTCTTGTTCCTTCCTCGTTCTGCCGACAGTAAAGCAGTTTTTGTGATGTATCTCTCCTAGGAGGGCACTGACCCACTTTGGAATTGATTTTTCTTGTGTACCATCTGACTTTAATTCTCGGATAGGCTCAAGGAAAGTTATGCTTTTGCAGATTATCTGGCTATACTGTCGAGGTCTGTGTGAAGAGCAGTGTCCTTTGTGTCCTATTTCCCCAAGTGGAGATGGAATTTTCTGGGTTCTTTTTTTGAATAATATTATTCTTTACTATTTTTGAATAATATTATTTCCTTTCATATTTTATGTTCTCTTTCTACAGATCTTATTTGGATTTTGCATCTCCTGGAATAATTCCCCTTGATACTTTGAAGTATATTCTGTGAGATTTTCTTCTTGACTTTGTCTTCTAACTATTACTGAATTTTGTTTCTGGGGTGTTACTGTTCATTTCCAATAGATTTTCCTTGTTTTTAGAATTTCCTGTTTGTCTAGTTTAGTGTTTATTTTGGGAGATGTTAATATTTCTTTTAACTCAATGAGTATATTTGATTATATTTATTTTGAAATATTCCTCTGTTCCATGCATTGTCTTTGGTTTCTACATTCTCATTTTTTGTATGTTTTATTTTTAAGTGCTTTACTAAATTTACATTTCCATCTTTAACAGTGAGACCTAAAACGAAGACAGAAGGCTCTGAGGGTAGAACAGAGGAAGGGACTCTAAATGGTTTCACAGTTCATAATGTAGTATAAATGCCTCACCTCCACCTTTACCCACGGCTGGTGTTCTGCATCCAGAATTTATTTATTAAACTGGTACATAGGTTAAATATTTAGCCTGCTCTTGGGATTGACAGAGCACTCTTCTAATCGACAGGGTGGGAGAAGGGACCTTACACATTAGTTGGTCCTCATAAAGTATCTAATCATTGAGCTTTCAGACTCAATCTATGTTTCTGCCAACTGTGGTGGTGGCATGTTTAACCTGTGAGCCTCCAGATTTCTGGGATGCAAATCAACTTGCTTAATACTGACTTCATTTCTTGCTGGCATGGGTTTCCCCCTTTTCATCCTTCCTCAGTCAGGTAACATTCATCCACTGAGTTTATAATTTCCAACATTTTGTGCACGTTTCTTCTTGTTGTTTCTCATTCTTTTTGACTTTGTGGTGGTGTCATGCATTTTTAAGAATTCCTTAATTGTGACATTAGTGACAGTTTTGGATGGAGGTAAAAGTATAAATGCTCAAAATTCAGTATTTAACTAAAAGTTAAGAATATGTTTAGCTCTGTTAAATTTAATCTTGTGGTTTCTGTCCCTCTGTGCATTTGGCCGAAGATCTTAGTCACAAGTTGTATCATTGTCTTAGATTAAGTTCTCTGAAAATAGATACCCAGATGGTGAATTGCTTGCAGTAGGTTTACTGGGAGTATATTCAGAAGGTACATCTGTAAGGAGATTAGAAAAGCAGGACTGGGCAGAGAGAGAAGCAGACTTGCCATGTGGAGTGATCCAGCACCAAAACCCCATTCAGAATCCGCTTCCTTAGACCACTGGCACTCTCTTAAACTGAGTTTCTTGGAGGTAGACTAAGATGGGAGATTTCTGGAAATTTTTTTCAAAAAATATTCTTATGAGAAAGTTACGTCAAAAGTAGTGAGCACGGAGAGCAGCTAAAACTATGGATCCTATGGGGAGCTCCAAACTTGGTCCTTGATCGATGCTTCATGACAAGGCAAGGGACCACAGAATTCATGTCCCTGCATCAGCTGGCTAGCCACTGACCAAGCATGACCTTCCAGGAGAAGATACCACCTTGGGTGATGCAAGTCTCTGAGGCTCTGTGGAACTCTCAGGGACAGACCTAGCAATACGATCACAGTCATATAGTCAACAGTCATAGTCATAGTCATAGTCAATAGATCCGAGTCCCAAAAGGTGCAAAATAGGTGAACTGGCTTTTAGAAGGACATCTTGATGAGCACCGGGGTCAATCACAGTGTTCACATTATTTGTATTAGCTGATCCTGTGTCACGTGCACGTTTGTTCTTATTCCTATTCCAGTGAAGAGAGTGCAGGAGACTCCAATTTGTCAGCCAGTTTCCTGTGGTTTTCAGCAAAGTAGATAGCTGCTTGCTAAATGCCACCCTGCTTTCCTTTCAGGCTTGCAGACACTGTGTATAAAATCAGGCCAATCCCCACAAATCTGCTTCCTTTGTCCTTGAGCTTCGTCCAAAGATCTTTAGGAGTTTTCAAATTTAGGGAGTTTTGCAGTCAATTCCTTTCCCTATACCTGTGGCTGCAGGCAACTACCGAACTCCTTTTTAAATGTAAAGTAGTTTTGCTTATTGTAGAACTCCAAATAAATGGGATTGTGCAATAAGTATTCTTTTTGTTGCTTTTTATCACTCAGCATATTTTTGAATTTGTGCATACTGTTGCGTGTATGTGGAAGTTATTTCTTTTTATTGCTGAGAATCATGCCATTTTGTGGACATACTACAGTGAGCTTATCAATTAAACTGATAACAGATATTTGAGTTATTCCAGTGTGGGGATATTATGAGTAAAGCTGTCATTTCCAATGGTGTATGTTTTGTGTAGGCATAGTTTTCCACTCTCAGGAAAGTACCTTTGTGAACTTCCAAAGCTAGCCACTTTGTTTCACTATGTCTTAAGCAACATCTAGGCATATACAAGAATTAGCATGACACTTCATGTATAGATGGATGGAAGAAAACTTTTACTGTAAGGGTTTGGGTAGTATATATTTTAGGGTTTTGGAGCTGCGGGGTCTCAATAGCAAAACTTAATCTTGCACAAAAACAAGCATAAAAAACGCAGAAAGAAATGGGGGTAGCTAACGCCTTACATACATAAACAGAAGGTGGGCTCAATTTAGCCCACAAACTTTGTAGTGTTCTGGCTTGCCTCCGATCTAGGTACACATGTATACAAATTCAAAAACAACAGGAACTATTTAAAATTGTACACTATTCCTGGATTATAAATAGTTGTGTTGATTCATAAGTATACACATAAACATGAATTGGACAATAAATAGATACAAGGATGTGACTGCTTGTTACCAGAAAAGAATGTTTCAGTACTCATCCGAGAAAATGGATGTAAAATATGTCTTTGTCTTATCTCCTACCTAAGTATTCCTGCTGTCCAAATCCTACTCGCATACTGGGGTGGTGTCTGTTTCTGACTTTGACAAGGGTATAACTCATAGACCTTTATGGCATTCAAATGCAGGCCCCTTTAGTATTAAGGACACAGGGCCAGAGATGTGGAGAAGCATTGCCCTGGGGTCTAAACACCATTTGTCTCAAGAACTGGTATTTATGGTGACAAGTTGTCCTGTGCCAGTGCTGCTTGTCATGTTCCAAATGACAGAGGAGGGCATATCTTTAATAGATTTATTGTTTGTGTGTCTGATATACAGAGTTTTCTAAATGGTGGGGCTCAAGGCAGTGGCTTTCTCTTGCCGGAGTCTAAGGGTAGTTCTAGCAAAAAAAAGAATCATCTTATAAAAACATACATCAGGCCATTATTCCCTGTTGCTTAAAACCTTCCTGTATATTTCTGTCACACTTAAAATGAAGTCCATATTCCTCACCATGGCAACAAGGCTCCCCACGTGGTAGAGAACCACAGAAAACTTCTGGTTTCGCTTTCCCTCATCCCACCATGTTCCAGCCTACTGGCCTCCCTTCTTTTTCTTGAAGAAATCAAGGGGAGAAAACAGAAAAACTAACTAAGCTTCCCAAGGAAATATATTTCTGTCCCTTTGATTGCTGTACTGTGGGGCTCAGAACAGTGTCTGGTGAATAGTAGGTGATCAGTTAGCATTTTAAATTAAGTAAGCTAGAGGATTTAATATAGGCAAAATAAAGAAAGGAATGTTCCCTGTTGATGGAATGGTTTGAGCACATTCTTGGTGGAGTGTAATTTACAGTTCTTCTTCTTCTTTTTTGTTTTTAAGGAATGACTAGCAAGACTGTAGTAACGAGATTTGAAAGAAGAAGCTTATTACATAGTAAGGTAGTTAGTGATGATTTCATGGAAAAGATGGGAGAACCTGTTGTATTTACAGTAGTGTTTATGCCTTAGAATTGTATAGTGTTCTGCAGTTTCCAAGTATCTTCACATCTGCAATCTCATTTACACAAGGTCTCTGCTTTTCTAAGTTAATGGAGGCCAGGGATGCATGAAAGCTTAATTAGAGACAGAAGGAAAACACTTTCTTCTCCCAATGATCCATATGTGTCTGTGAAAGAACAAAAAGACTTTCTTTCTTTTTTTTTTAAAGAATCATCCTCGAACTTGCAATTTTATTCATTTCTGACAATGGGAATTGGCTATAGCTGCCAACCCAACAGTCTTCCCAAGTAAGCAGTTGTGTAAGAAGCCAAATGTCTTGTCTGTGAAAAAAATAATGTATCCGCAGTTAGGCATCTGAATGCCACCTCCGGATAAGAAGGAAATGAGCATGTGTTCATTTGATCTAACACTTTAAACGTAATCTCTCACATTGTTCTCCCAAGACTCATTAGCTTGTGTTTCGAGAGCACCTCTGAGCATGAGGGCTCATACCCATTTCCAATTAAATACATATAAGCACACTTAAACGTGAATTAAAAACAATTACTCAGTCCATATAGATAACTAGAGTTTTTCCTTTTTTCTTAGAAGTACAGGTTCACTATTTTTGAACTGGCCAGAAGATTGCTTGTAAACAAGCAGGTACAGTTTGCAGAATGCTTTTACTACCCTCAGGACAAACTAGTTAGCACAGAAAACGAGAATTTCATTGGTTAGGTGGAGAAGCATCCTGTATCAGGAAAGATACTTCCATACGCACAGAAAGAATGTCCCTTTAATGCATCTGTTTTATTAAAAAAAAAAATATCTGCCGAAATCAACCTTACCAAGGCTCCCTCCTTCCCTCCCATGAGTAAATTTCCTCTAATCTTCCTGGACAAAAAATGGATCACACTGAATTTGTTAATAATCATTTTGTTGCTTACGATGTTATACAAGTTCTTTGTTCCTTCAAACCTTTCTCTTGTTGTCACTGGGATATTTTATCGTTTTGTTTCTGGAATTATAGTTTTGACTGGAGTATTGTTTTTGGAATTCCCTGTGGTCTGTAATCTTAAGGCTAGAAAGAACTACAATGGCCATGTTTAGAAATTATGTTAAAGTATTATTTGTCTCTGCATTCTCCATAATCATACAAACGGAACAAAAATTTTCCCTTTCCATAAACCACAGTATTTTGTGCCTTCATTATACACATGATGCTTTGTTATTTATTATCTGTATCTGGGTGTTCCTTTAGACACTGGGGTTGATATGTTTTAATGCTCTGTTCCTTTTTACATAGTTTGTATGAAAATATTATTAAACGAAATAAGTATAATCATGTGTGACTACTATAGGTTTTGCATGGAATTCTAAGTTCTGAGAAGCTAGGGGATACACTAGTCTTATCACACCATGGTTTCTCCAGTGTTCGGCATATGTAAAGCTATTTAGCTAAACGTCTTGAAAAAGTATTGTATTCTGGGCACTAATCTAAGTATTTTGCCTCTATTTGCTCATTTAATATTTAGGATATCTCTTTGAGCCATTTCACAAATGAGAAAATAAACTGAAGGAAAGATAACGTAAGTAATTTGTTCAAGATTTAGTAGTTATTAAGTGGCAGGTTTAGAAGACATAATGTGTTATTCATAAATATTTTAATAGACAAATAAATTGTGAAAAATTACATAAGAAGCTGAAGCTACTTCCCTAATTTTGAAGTAAGGCATATATTTATGTGTATTATATATACATATATATATACATATATTCAATTAATAAATATAAATATAAACCCTGAACAATGGAGACTTTCAAAGAATGAATTACTTAGGATGGCAATTTACTTTCTGTAGAATGTTGATATTTTCTATTCAGTCTCCATGGAAGGATTTCACTTTCAACTCATCATTAAAACAGATCAATGTAAACAACATATCTATGAATAAAAAATGAATTATTTTATTCCCTGTATAAGGATGACTATCACAGAGACAGTTGGTATCACCTTGTGATGACCCATGATTGTAATTTGTAATTTGTAAGCTTTTCCTGGAAAGAGAAGGTGGCTGATTGCCACATCTAAAAATTTTTCTCGTGCCCTAATATTGTGAAGATTTGGAAAACCTGTTTTTCTTGGCTCTTTAGACACACTAAGTTCTACTTAAATTTTAAGGCTCAAAAACAAAACAAAACAAAAATTAAGATTCCATTCCCCAATGTGCAGGACAAAATGAAGAAATGATGAATTTACACTGTAGCTATAAAATATTATATAGAACCTCTGGTTTCTGCACCGTATAATTATATACCACCCTCTCCCTAAAGCAGAGGCAAGTAACTGTGTTTTCTTTGTAGAATTCTTGGCATCCTCACATCTATTCTGACAACAGAGGTATAGAAACTACAGTTCAGTGAAATTGAGGGTCTTGCCCAATGCCAATATCTCTTCAGGTCCAGTTTGGATAAGTAATGTCTTTCTCAACCGTATTTCACAATTTTTGCCTAATTTTCTTGGTTGCCATTAAAAATTTCATTGATCAATCCTTCCATAACTACATTTTAGAATTTTCATTTTATTATTTTTTTTAAATGTTTTTGATGTTTATTTATTTCTGAGAGAGAGACAGAGCACAAGCAGGGGAGGGGCAGGGAGAGAGCGAGACACAGAATCCAAAACAGGCTCTGGGATCCAAGCTGTCAGCACAGAGCCCAACACCGGGCTGGAACCTATGAACCATGAGATCATGACCTGAGCTGAAGTCAGACGATTAACCGACTGAGCCACCCATGGGCCCCCATTTGAGAATTTAAAATGTTGCATTGCTTTCCCTGGAGAGCCCTTTATTTTTTTCCATCTTAGACAATGCAAAAAGAAAAACAGGGAAAATATCAAAATAATATTTACTTAAATGGTTTCATGAGTACTGTGTTGGGATAAACACTATAAATACATTGCTTGGAGCCGCTGCTGTGTACCTAGGCGATCACATGAGACGGTACGGAAGTTTGTTTGGAAATGTTCTGTGTAGGAAGCTGGGGAGGGGAGGAGAGGGACGATGTGGGCTTTGTTTTGCTTTGTTCCCAGACTTCAAGTCTTCAGCAGTCTCTCTGCTAATCAGCACGAAGGAGCCCACGAATCAGTACTGTCAACAGAAAAATCATCAGCTTTAAAAACAAGCATGAGGTCCCTGAATGCTTTAAACTGCCTCTTACCTTCTGCTATCATGGGAGGGAACCAACTCCACTCAGAGCTGTAATAATCGGTACTTTCCTTGGAGGAGCAGATGGTCTGGATGGGCCCATTCACAAGGGTTAGGTATTGCTTCAAATTAAAACCACAGTCCTCTCTATCTGTTATACAATTTTTAACTGTGTCTTCTCCATTATGTTGTGGGCATGAAACTCAACAGCACTCACTGGTTTGTTTTCACAGGACATTAAAGTGTTCTAGGTGTGAAATTCTGTGCCTTGTGCCAAATGGAGTTAACTATGAACAGTGACACTTTTCACCCATTGAATTCAAGGGCTAAGCTTTTCCACACTCAAGATTTTTTTTTTTTCCAGTCAACTGACTTTTATTCAATAAATACAATTTTAAATCAGCTCTAATTTAAATCAAATCTTTCTAACTTGCTACAGTGTCCCTGAAATTCTTAAATAAGATATAAAAATGTGTTTTTGATTTGGGGTTTAACTCATGAACAGATTTTGTTTTTCTAGTTTGAACATTATGCCCTTCAGGCTTACATTCTTAATGTCTCTAGATTGGTATACTGGTTTAGCTCTTTAATTTGCTCTTTTTGGGTAGTTTCTTAAAGTATAACTGACATACAACAAACTACACATATTTAAAGGGAACAACTTAAGTGATTGACATAGGTACAAACTTGTGGCATCATCAGCGCAATCTCAAAAATGACATATCAGTCACGTGGAAAAACCTTCTGAAGTCCTTTCCGTTGCCTCTCCCCAGATTACCACCCATCCCCAGACAACTAGTGATTAACCTTTTGCAGTATACATGTGTTTTGGCTTGTGTCCTTTTGTTCAGCAAATTCATTTCAAAATTCATCCATGTTGTAGCGCATACTCCTTTTAATTTAATAGCTGAGAAGCATTCCATTGCATAAATATACCACAGCTTATATATCCATTCGCCAGACGATAGACACTTGGGTGGTTTCCGCTTCAGGCTTATTACAAATAAAGACGCTATGATCATTTGTGCATATACATTTTTAAATTTATTTATTTACATTAAAGTTAGTTAACAAACAGCGTAGTATTGGTTTCAGGAGCAGAACCGGGTGCTCATCCCGGCAAGTGCCCTCTTTACTCCTCATCACCCATTTCATCCATCCCCCACCCATGTCTTCTCCAACGACGCTCTGTTGGTTCTCTGTCATTTGTCAATGTATTTGCGTGAACATACGCTTTCATTTCTCTTGAGTCATATGTACAAGTGGAAAGGCTGGATCATGTGGCAAGTATATGTATAACATTTTAAGAGTCTACCAAGCGGCTTTTCAAAGTGACTGTGCCATTTTACATCATCAAAATAGTATATGCACATGCCTGTTTTTCCACATCTTTGTCAAAACTTGGTATGGTCATTCTTTCAAATGTTCAATATTTTAAAAGATGTGAACTTGTATTTCATGGCGGTTTTATTTTCATTTCCCTAAAAAGACTAATGATGGTAAACATTTCTAAGTACTCGTATCTCCACATTTTCTATTATGAAATGCCTGTCTATCTATTTTATTCATTTTTATTGAGCTGCTTGTATTTGCTCATTATTGTTTTGACATCTGGAGATTCTGGATTTAAATCCTTTATCAGACATGCTTTGCAAAGTTTCTCCAGTTTTGGTCAGTATTTTCATTCTCCTAACAATGTCGTTTGAAGGGCAGTCCTTAATTTTGATGAAGTCTGCTTTATCAGATTGTCTTTTTTTTTCTCTTTTATTGAGAGTGCTTTTGGTGTTGTATTCGAGAAAACTGGTCCTAAGTGAGGGTCTCTAAGTAGTTGCACTGTTGTCTTTTCATTCACATAATTATGTTGTCCGTGGCTGTTTTGTGTCGTGTTGGACATTTAGCAGGATCCCATTTAATGCCAGTCGCACCTTCTCCCCCTTAGAGTGACCAAATGTCTCCAGACATTTCTGAAAGTCCCCTGAGGGACAAAATCGCCCTTGTTGGAGAACCACCGGCTTAACCCAAGATCACATAATTTTTCTCCTACTTTCTTCAGGAAATTTTATAGTTTTCAGTTTTGAATTTATATAGATGATCCATTTTGAGGATTTCTGCATCTGGCGTGAAAAATGAATTCAAGTTCCTGGTTTTTTTGCACACGGATATTCAAATGTTCCAGCACCATTTGATTTAAAAAAATTCTTCAATCACTGAACTGTCTTTATACCTTTATAAAAAATAGCTCTCGTTATATTTGTCAGTTTATATCTGTGCTCAGTTGTATTCCATGGTTCTATTTGTCTGTCAACATCAATACCAAACTATCTTTATTACTGTAGCTTTACAATAACCTGAAATTATCTCATTACGAATGAGCTCCCTTAAGGGACATGAATCAACATTGTACCTAGGGATGTTTCATAAAGTTACATTATTATTTACTTCTGTTTTCATGTTAATGGGCTAATTTCAGAAACTTAAAGTTGACATGGGTAAGTTTAAAACTGGTAGGTTAGGGGATTGATATAGACAAGATATTTAAAGTTGGGCATGTATGTCAACACCCTTGAAAATACCTTTGCAATTACATGTTGATGTCACAGATGACCATGAGAAGATGACCATCCAAGTACCCGTGTATGAAAGGGACAGTTGCGCTGATGGATTATTGTCATCTCAGAAATCCTTCAGCATTGAAGAATGTGGTATCGGTGTAAGGCATACTGAAACCAAAACAACTGGGGGTTATGAAGATCCTAATTTCATGTGCATAATAACGCACATGTGCGTAATAGCCGTGGATAACATATTTCCCAGAGATATCATGAATCTACTTGATATTTTCTTTTCTTTTTAATGTTTATTTTATTTTTGAGAGTGAGACAGACATAACGTGAGTTGGGGGAAGGTCAGAGAGAGAGGGAGACACAGAATCCCAGGCAGGCTCCAGGCTCTGAGGTGTCAGCACAGAGCCCGACGCGGGGCTCAAACCCATGAACATTATGGACCTGAGCTGAAGTTGAACACTTTTCCAAATGGCCACCCAGGCACCCCAATCCACCTGATATTTTCTAAAGATGTTTCTGTATTCTGCTTAATCTACAGATTGAGTAACAAAATTATTTTGATTCCATCTTCATTGTGTTTTGGTTTCATGTTTAAGTCTTAATTAGAATTAAAGTGGAACTGAGGCTATTGAAGGTTTTTATCAATACCTACTGATATTTTCAAGACAAGCATATGAAAAGCTTTGATTTTGTCGAAATTTCTGTTCCTTCTTAATTCAATTTAGAATCTACACAATCCCCAATAAACATTTGGTTATATTTTTAAATTGAAGACATTTATTTTAGAATGATGGACTCTAAGTCAATGTAGTTTAAATCTGAGCACTCACATTTCATTTGAGAGGCAGAACTCAATACTGGGCACTGAAATGATGGAATTTTAGATGTCACTTCCATATTAGTGCTGGATGCTTTGCTTGAGTAAATGTAATTTAAAAATAAATCTGACTCTCATGAAAATGAAAGAAGTACTATTGAACTTTCCCTTATCACTTCACAAGCTCCTTGAGGTATTGTTCTTAAATATTTTAAGAAGGGTTATTAGTTTGTTCAAAAAATAGTTCATGGTGGATCCAGTGGAGAATTGCTTAGTATTCTTTTTTTAATGTAAGGCACTTGGTAAAATTTATTAGGATTCTTCTCAAGATTTAGAGCCAGAAGTTTTAAACAGAAAGAGACCTTAGGCTTTATCTAGTCCAATCTCTTCATTCTACAGATGACTAAGGTAAAAGAGTTCAAAATTGAATGATTAATTGGTAGCAGTTTGGTTTTTTTTTAATTTTTTTTTAACGTTTATTTATTTTTGAGACAGAGAGAGACAGAGCATGAACGGGGGAGGGGCAGAGAGAGAGGGAGACACAGAATCGGAAGCAGGTTCCAGGCTCTGAGCCGTCAGCCCAGAGCCCGACGCGGGGCTCGAACTCACGGACCGCGAGATCGTGACCTGAGCTGAAGTCGGCCGCTCAACTGACTGAGCCACCCAGGCGCCAATATCATTGATATTCTTATCGTTTGTTTTAATTTAGCCAGCAGGACCTCCTTTAGCCCAGCGAGAGTTTATATAAAGCCTGATATGTAATCTTTAAAAATGGGGCTACTTTTCTGAATAAATTATAGGATTCTTGCTCACTTAGGTTCCCTGTTGCTTTATGGCTGTCCTTGAGCCATTTATGGGGAGCCTAAAGAATCTTGGAATATAGTTTGAAAACCAAAATTGGGAGTCCTATTCTTTGGTTTTATGAACAAGGAATCTGTGACCCAAATTGGATAAGCAATTTCACCACAGAAAAAGAGCGAGAGTAAGTTCTTGTTCTATTCAATGACTTCTCATCCTATACATATTCTATGAAATTAGAGCACTCTCTGGATTATGTCGTATGTCAGAGTTTCTGGCAATGAGACAGATTTTTTAACTTGCATGTTCTTTAAATAGTTCATTATATTTTATAAGGTATACTTTTTTCAAAATCATGAAAGAATGTAGGTGAGTTAAAATTTAGGGGACCCCGGGTGTCACTCGATTGAGTACCCAACTTCGGCTCAGGTCACAATCTTATGGTTCATGGGTTTGAGCCCCATGTCAGGCTCTGTGCTGACAGCTTGGAGTCTGGAGCCTGCCTGGGATTCTGTGCCTCCCTCTCTCTCCTCCCTTCCCCTGCTCACACTGTCTCTCTCTCAAAAATAAACATGAAAAAAATATTTATAAAATAGGTTTGCATAATATGAATTTGTTGTGCAGAATTCCTGCTTTGGTGTTAAACCTAAAAGATAAATAACACCTTTCAAATCATTCACATTCAGCCCATTGCAGATAACTTTGCACATGAAGCTGAAAAGGTAACACACATGTGAACTTTGATACAGATGATTGTCAACTGACTCTACTGTCATTGACAATACAGCCAGTTATCCTTGGGACTTGTTCAGGACTGAAGAAATTCAATTCTGTCATTGGAACAGAAGCCTTGCCACATGGCTTCTACCCATTTTTCTCATTAATGACACATTTTCTCCCAAATGATATTCTAATGGTCCACATACAATATATAGAAGAGAGATAGTATAATAGTTATTGAGAGATGCTTATTTGAATTTATACCAAACATTTAAATTTTATAGTAACCAAGCAATTTAAATTTTTATAAGGTTCATATGGAACTGAGGCTCAAAAATAGCTGAGAAACATATATTACAAGTAATAGCCTGCAACAAGCATTTATCTTCCTCTCTGAGGCGATGCAGGATGACTCAGAAAGAAGTCTTGCTCTTAAGAAAGAAAAACAAAAAATACTGTAACCATTAAGTGTTCTACTTCTTCTTTAAAAAATCCCAAACAAACTGAGAACAAACTGAGGATTGATGGGGGGTGGGAGGGAGGGCAGGGTGGGAGGGAGGGCAGGATGGGTGATGGGTATTGAGGAGGGCACCTTTTGGGATGAGCACTGGGTGTTGTATGGAAACCAATTTGACAGTAAATTTCATATATTAAAAAATAAAATAAAAAATAAAAATAAAAAAAAATAAAAAAAAAAATAAAAGAAAAAAAAAAAATCCCAAACAAACAACATCTATTTTTTAAAATGCAGAGTACACTACACATACAGAAAATGCAAGAAAACGTGAAGTTGCAGGTTGATAAATCGTCACAATGAAAATATCCATGTCACCACCACCAAGATCAAGAGCTAGAAGTTTGCCAGTACCTTGAGACGCTTTCCTGTTGTGTCTTTCTCCTGTGCACTAAAGAAATTACAATCTTGATGTTCCTGGAAGCTATGTCACTGGCCCTCCGCCCCCCATGCCTACCGCCAATTTTTAGTTTAGGCACATCACATGTATCTCTTCACAATACACTTTAGTATTGTATGTATGCTTGCATTTATACATATTATACATAGAGAGGTATTTATTGCTGTATACGTGGAATCATTCAGTGTATTACTTTTCCTTTTCTTCCACCCAATATTTTCCTTGTGGAACCAATTGTGTCATTGGAGGTAGATATAGCCTATTCATTTTTATAATCTCTATATTATTATACTGCTGAATTAAGCATAATACGTCTGGCTTGGAATTCATGGTTTATTTTGTTGTTGTTGTTGTTGTTTTTGGGGTTTGTTTTGTTTTGTTTCATTTTTAGTCATTACAAGCAATAGTCTGATAAACATTCTTGTGTATGTCCCTCAGGGCATATCCTGATGTACTTCTGTTAGTTATGTACCTGGAGTGGAAGTGATGAATCTTAGCAAATTTGTATTTTAACGTATGTAGATGATGCCAAAGGATTTTCCAGAGGTGATACACATGGGTATGAAGGTTTCCATTTATGCACATATTGGCTAAAAGTTTACATTCTCAGTCTTTTGGGCTTAAGCACCCTCTTGCATATCTTACTGTGGATTAAGTTTGCAACTATACAATGCCTAATACTGTGGTCACAACATTTCTCAACATATTAGCACATTCTTTTTTTTAAGTTTTATTTATTTTGAGAGAGAGAGAGAGAGAGAGAGAGAGAGAGCGTGCACACACAAGTGGGGGAGGGGCAGAGAGAGAGGGAGAGAGAGAATACCAAGCAGGCTCCGCACTGTCAGCACAGAGCCTAATTTGGGGCTCAATCCCATGAACTGTGAGATCATGACCTGAGCTGAAATCAAGAGTCAGACGCTGAACTGACTGAGCTACCCAGGTGCCCCAACACACTAATAAATACTTAAAGGAGAGTTATTGCAATAGATACAAAATGTCAATATTCATATATGTTCATAATAAAGACTCTCTGCATATATGTTCATGATAAAGACTCTCTGTAAGCAAGGACTAGATGACACATATTTAGATCTTATAAAGGCAATACACAATTTGTGAAATGTTGGAAAGTTTCTTTTTTTGAAAACAGAACTGTATTAGGGACCATCACTTCAACCATCATACTGAAAGTACCAGCAAGTGAACAAATATAAGAAAATAAATAAATGGCATAATAAGAGTAATAAAAATAGTAAAGCAAACATTATTCATAGATGACATAATTGTAAACATAATAATTCCAAAATCTACAAATAGATTTTTAGGAAGTTTTGCAAAATAGTTTGATACGGGAAAAATCAAAAGAAAAAGAAATAGTTGTTTTAAATGAAAACTGATTTTAAATAAAACTTAAATAAAATTTTAAATGTATCATTTTAAAATCTTGATATAAGGGGCTGGAACAGAGGAAGGGACAAATAGAGTACAGAGAATTTTTAAAGTAGTAAATCTACTCCGCATATTGTAATAGTGGACATTACATGTCATTATACATTAGTTCAAACCCATAGAATGTACAGCACCAAGAATGAACCCTAATATAAACTTCAGACTTTGGTAATAATGATGTGTCAGTGCAGTTCATCAACTGTAACAAATTTACCACCCTTGTGCAGGATGTTGATAATGAGGGAGGTTATGTGTTGGGAGGGTGGGGGTGTGAAGGTGGTAAATGGTAACTCTACTTTCTGCTCAATTTTGCTATGAACCTAAAACTGCTCTGAAAATTAAAGTTTATTTTAAAAATATTGACAAGGGTGCCTGGGTGGCTCAGTCGGTTGAGTGGCCAACTTCGGCTCAGGTCATGATCTCAAAGTCCGTGAGTTAGAGCCCCGCATCGGGCTCTGTGCTGGCAGCTCAGAGCCTGGAGCCTGTTTCAGATTCTGTGTCTCCCTCTCTCTGACCCTCCCCTGTTCATGCTCTGTCTCTCCCCGTCTCAAAAATAAATAAAATGTTAAAAAAATTTGTAAAAAAAAAAAAAATATTGACAAATACAAGATATCTAGAAAAGAATGACAAAACATTACATATGTTGCAAATTTTATATATAATAACTTATACATGTGTAAATATAAATTATTTGTAAATATAAATTATATAAATATAAATACAATAATTTATATATAAAATTTATAAATTTTATCATTTTAAAAATCTAGAAAAATGTTATTTTCATGGACTAAATAGATACATAAATGAGAGTCCTACTAATAATAATCTGTAATTTCATGTTTTACTATCATGAATATTTTGTCCATAGATAGCGACAAAAACTCTGACATTGATATGGAAAATTACAATGAGGAAAGAATCACTGAGGAACTATTAAAGAAAATAACAAGAGATGTAAAGACTTACCTAAAAACCACATTATGTAAGAAATATTGGGTTTGGTGCAAGGGCAGAGAAACAGATGAAGAGAAAAGGTGAAATTACAGAACTGTCTATAAATGGATCCTTAAATTATGAAAAAAATGGCACAACAGATTCATAGGGAAAGAATAATTACTGAATTAAAATAATGTTGCATGGCCATTTGGCAATCCATACAAGAAAATTATACAAATAAAAACAAATAAAATACACACACACAAAGACTTTTGTCTCACACCATACACTAAGTCAGTTCCAGAGAATTTTTGGTTAAGTATGCAAAGTAATCATTAAGCTTCTAAAAGTTAATAAAAGCAAAAGTGAGAGCTGGAGTAGTTATACTAATATCAGACAAAATAGGCTTGAAGACAAAGAAAAATGCTACTTGATACAAAAAAAAGAGGTATTTCATGATAAATGGGTTAATCATGAAGTCACACAATTATGAACATGTATACAAATAACAGCATAGCCCAAAAATATGTAAAGGAAAAACTGACAAATCTGATACAAAAACAGACTTTTCAACAATAATTATTGGAAACCTCATTATCACAATTTGGATAATCCATAGAACAAACAGAAGATTACAAAAGAAATAGAAGACTGGATTATCACTGTCACACAAATTGTAACACTCCAGCCACCAAGAGCAGAATATACTACTTTCTCAAGTGCACAAGGAACATATCCAAGGCAGACCATGTATTAGGTCACAACACAAGACGTCTTAACAAATTTAAAAGGAGTGAAATCAGAGACACAGTGTTCTCAAAAACACAAAAACCACAAAGGGATGATGTTAGAAATCAGAAAAAGGAATTAGGAAAATTCACAAGATTGTGGAAATTAAAGAACACACTACTAAAGAACTAATGTCGGGGGGGGGGGGAGAAATTACAAAACACTTCCAAGAAAATAAATGAAAACAAAGACAGAAACAAAACATACAAAAAAGTTATGGGATACACCAAAAAGAGTGTTTACAGGGAATTTTATAGCAAAAAGAAGATAGATCTCAAGTCAATATTGTAATGTTTTACCATAAAATAACAACAAAATAAGAGCAAGCTAAATTCTTAACCACAGACTAAAATTATTAAAACCAGAAATGAAAAGTAAAAATCATTTTTAATCTCACAGAAAGTTAAAAAAATAATAAATAAAAGACCACTACAAATGACTGCAAGTCAACAAATGAAATGGACAAGTTCCTAAAAAGACCCAAACTACTGAAATGAACTAAGAAAATTTAAAGGATCTATTGCAAAGACAACAATTAGTAAAGCAAAACAAAACAAAGCAAAAAATTCCATAAAGTCCACTGCAGGCCTACATGGATGCACTAGTGAGTCCTACCAAATGTTCAAAAAAGAATTAATACCAGTACTTCAAAACTCCAAACATCAGGGAAGAGAGGCCATGTCACAAGATATCCTATGATGACAGTATTGCTGTGGGATCAAAGCAGGATAAAAACCTTTCAGCAAAATAAAAGTAATGCCAGTATCTTCTAGGCATATAGGCACAAAACTCTTCAACAAAATACTAGCAACTCAGATCCAGCCACATATAAAAGACGATTAAACATTATAACCAACTGAGATTTGTTCCAAGAATAAAGGTTTGTTCAACAAACAAAAATTAATCAATGTAACACATCATACAGAATAAAGAACAAAAAACCATATATCCTCCTAATGGATGCAAAAAGGCATTTAACACAATCTAATACTCATGTTAAAATACTCAACAGACTAGAAAGAAAAGGGAACTTATTCTACCTGAGAAAATATCTACATAAATTTACATATATCATTACACTTAATGATAAAAGATGATATATTTACCCCAAGAACAAGACAAAAGCAAGATAAATAAAAATCAAGACAAGGATGTCCGTCTGACCATTTCTATTCAACACTGCACTGAAGGTTCTAGCAATGGGAAATTAGGTAAGAAAAATAAATATATAATAGGTGCTCAGATTGGCAAGGGATATCTAAAACTATTTTTATTTAAAGATGACACGAGGGGCGCCTGGGTGGCTCAGTTGGTTAAGCGACTGACTTTGGCTCAGGTCATGATCTCACAGTTTGTGGGTTCAAGCCCCGCATTGGGCTCTGTCCTGACAGCTCAGAGCCCGGTGCCTGCTTCAGATTCTGTCTCCCTCTCTCTCTGCCCTTCCCCAACTTGTGCTCTGTCTCTCAAAAATAAATAAACATTAAAAAATTAAAAAAAATAAAGATGACATGATTTTATATATATATATATAAATTTATATATATATATTTATATATATACATCTTTATATATAGATGTAGATAAATACGTATACATTTATATATATTATGTATATATATACATATATATATATATATACACACACACATATACATGTACATCTATCTATCTATCTATCTATCTATCTATCTATCTATCTATCTATGGGAGGAGGAGAGAGAGAGAGAAATCAGACCCCTTATCCATTCCTGATGGGAATGGTGCAACCACTTTGGAAAAATGTTTGATAGTTCCTGGAAAAGTTAGAGTTGTATGACTCAGAAATTCTACTCCTAATTATATACTTGAGAGAAGTGAAAATATACGTGCATACAAATGTTCACAGCAGGATTACTTACAACAGCTTGAAATGGAAACAGTCTGAAATGCCCATTAGTTGAGGATGAATGAACACAATTTGGTGTATCCATTCAATGGAATATAACTTAGCCATAAAAAGGAATGAAGTGCTTGTAAATGCTACAACATGGATGAACCTTGAGCACATTATTCTACATGAGAGAATCTGGGCACAAAAGACTAAAAATTACATGTGAAGTGTACAGAACATTAATGTGAAGTGTACAGAACAGGAAAATATCTAAGATGGCAAATGAAAGGTTTCCAGAGACTGAGGGAGAGAGAAGGGGACTGATTGCCGGTAGGTATGGGATTTCTTCTGGGGTGATGAAAACATTTTTAAATAAGATAATGGTGATATTTTCATAATTCTGTAAGTGTGCTAAAACCCACTAAATTTTATATCTTAAAAGATAAATTTTATGGTTTATGAAATACATCCTAGTTTTAAAATAAGCAAAAGTCTTCATGATGTCACAGAGGGAAAATTGGTTTTTTAACAGTACACATAAAGCACTATTCAGAAATATTGGTAAAATGAACTAACTAAAATTAAGAAAGTCTATTCATCAAAAACACAAATAAACCTTAAGTGTGGCTATTCTATTTGATTTATAATCGTACTCACATACTCCAGTTTTCCTTTCTTGTTCTTCCTGTTAAAGTGGGAGCTCCCTGAGGTCAGGTTTAATTTTGCTCATCACTTTCTACAACAATGTTGCACACAGTTTTCTCCACAGCTTTGCGTAACTTACATTTTGCTTTTTGTTTTGCTGACCTAAGTCTCAGTAACAAGTAGTTAAAAGCTTGATGCCTGTGAAACAATATGTTTTTAAAAATTATCTGAGGGGCGCCTGGGTGGCTCAGTCGGTTAAGCGTCCGACTTCAGCTCAGGTCATGATCTCGCGGTAGATGAGTTCAAGCCCCGCGTCGGGCTCTGGGCTGATGGCTCAGAGCCTGGAGCCTGCTTCCGATTCTGTGTCTCCCTCTCTCTCTGCCCCTCCCCCATTCATGCTCTGTCTCTGTCTGTCTCAAAAATAAATAAAACGTTAAAAAAAAAATTAAAAAAAAATTATCTGATCTAGAAAAGACCTCTCTGACCTCAGTCGTAGCAATTTCTTACTTGAAACATCCCCAAAGGCAACGGAATTAAAAGCAAAAATGAACTACTGGGACCTTATGAAGATAAAAAGCTTCTGCACAGCAAAGGAAACAACCAACAAAACTAAAAGGCAACCAACGGAATGGGAAAAGATATTTGCAAATGACATATCGGACAAAGGACTAGTATCCAAAATCTATAAAGAGCTCACCAAACTCCACACCTGAAAAACAAATAACCCAGTGAAGAAATGGGCAGAAAGCATGAATAGACACTTCTCTAAAGAAGACATCCGGATGGCCAACAGGCACATGAAAAGATGCTCAACGTCACTCCTCATCAGGGAAATACAAATCAAAACTACACTCAGATATCACCTCATGCCAGTCAGAGTGGCCAAAATGAACAAATCAGGAGACTATAGATGCTGGAGAAGATGCGGAGAAACGGGAACCCTCTTGCATTGTTGGTGGGAATGCAAACTGATGCAGCCACTCTGGAAAACAGTGTGGAGATTCCTCAAAAAATTAAAAATAGATCTACCCTATGACCCAGTAATAGCACTGCTAGGAATTTACCCAAGGGATACAGGAGTACTGATGCATAGGGGCACTTGTACCCCAATGTTTATAGCAGCACTCTCAACAATAGCCAAATTATGGAAAGAGCCTAAATGTCCATCCACTGATGAATGGATAAAGAAATTGTGGTTTATATACACAATGGAGTACTACGTGGCAATGAGAAAGAATGAAATATGGCCCTTTGTAGCAACGTGGATGGAACTGGAGAGTGTGATGCTAAGTGAAATAAGCCATACAGAGAAAGACAGATACCATATGTTTTCACTCTTATGTGGATCCTGAGAAACTTAACAGGAACCCGTGGGGGAGGAGAAGGAAAAAAAAGAGGTTAGAGTGGGAGAGAGCCAAAGCATAAGAGACTCTTAAAAACTGAGAACAAACTGAGGGTAGATGGGGGGGTGGGAGGGAGGGGAGGGTGGGTGATGTGTATTGAGGAGGGCACCTTTTGGGATGAGCACTGGGTGTTGTATGGAAACCAATTTTACAATAAATTTCATATATTGAAAAAAAATTATCTGGTCTATTCTTTTAGCTACTTTGCTAAAATGTGATGAATAGGATTCTATACTTTATGGTGAAACAACAAAAATGGGAAAAACTAAGTTGAGTCTTATGACTTTCTCTAAGCTTTTCTATGATGGTAGACTTGACTCTATATGTATACACATAGGTGAATGTAGACACTTATAGATACAGAAATGGAAGGTCTGTTTTTACTGTTTATCTTCTGCTCATTCATTTCCTCCTTAAAATCCTGTTTCTTATAAAAATCAAGTAACACATTGGCAATACACAGTATAGCTTCGGATTGGCAATTAGAAATGGGTTGGTAAACAGGAACAGATCAGTACTAATATTCACACACTAAACAATTGTTTCCAATTCATATTCAACATTACTGACCATTTACTGGTCTTCTCTAAGACATTTTGAACAAATGTAAGTTAATCCCTATTTGCATGCTATGAAAAAAGACTACTGGTTATGACAAACCATTAGGTGTTAGGTTTTTTGTGGGGTTTTTTTTTGATGTTTTTTTTTTGTTTTTTTTTTTTTTTTGATGTTTGAGAGACAGCGCCCAAGTAGGGAAGGTGCAGAGAGAGAGGGAGAGAGAGATTCCCAAGCAGGCTCCGCACTCAGTGCGGAGCTTGACCGGGGCTCCATATCACCACCATGAGATCAGGACCACGAGATCAGGACCATGAGCAGTTATCAAGAGTCAGATGCTTAACTGACTGAGCCACCACCCAGGTTTCTTAAGTGAACTACTCTAGGTTTGAATTTAAGACAAGTTTAGAAGTTTTAGTGTCAGGCTAAGGAAAATGTATACTGAAAGAGCCATTTTCTTGAAAGACTTGTATCAGCTTTTAAAGAGATTCAGTTATTTTTGGATAGTCAGATGAAAAGCATCATGCAAATTAAAATAATCCTAGTACTGAAATTTTTATTTACTTTCATTATTTAAACTTTGAAATTCTATAATATTGTGAGTATTACTTGAATACAGGCAACCTTCTAACTGATGTTAGAAATATCAGTATCAAGGGCTCAACACTGAGTATCACTAATAGTACAGAAGTCATCATATGTTGAAAAGCCAAAGAAACAAATACTCTCAGTCATTCTTTGCTGTCTCAAACTTCTAACCCAGGGCAAAGTGCCAGCTGTATTTCCAGCTCAGGGTTACTAATGATTCGTAAGATTTCCATTTACTCTTTTAACCAGAGACTGATAATATCACTAATGAAATGTCCTGCACAGCTGTACCTGAACTACTCAATATGGCTTCTGGTTTTCTAGCCAACTTCCCAAAGAACTCCAGAACTTATCCTAGTTCCAGTGGTTCCCCTTAGGCCTCTGTACTCTGTTTCTAAGATAGGATGGCCAATGTGTCAGCACAGAGACCTGGTGATTTAAGAAGGGGATATCAGTTTTAATATGTGTTGACTTTTTGTTTTTCTGTTTGAATCAAGCTCTTAATGTTTACATACACTGTGGTGTGTTAGACAATTAAATTTTCCAAACTTCACTTTATTATGTGTGAAGATTATACGTCAGATTTATTATCTGTTTCTTAATTTCTGTGAGGCTTGTTAGCAAAACTCTATTATGTCTGACTGACTCCCTGATGTCAAGAAGCCATTGTTGTTGAAATATTTCACAGAAAAATTAGCCAACAAATCATTCAAATGGCTTTGCTATGCAGGAAAAATAGAATGAGATATAAAATATTTTTTAGAATACAATTAAAAATAATATAGACATTTTAAAACAACCATTCAAGTCCCATACAAAGAAACTGTTTATGAAGAAAACAACAGTTTCCAAGTCCTCATTGTCCCATTTGGGCAATTTTTCTTCTCTTTTCTCCACCAGTGCTTAGTGAACTAGTTCATTAGATTGAGGACTGGATATTGCCAGTTTAAGAGCACACAAAAATTCCAAGGAACGATCTTAGGTGATTTCTGTCTCAAGTGCCCTTAAGCCAAAAAATTAAAGTCCTGAAATGAGGTCTTGCCAGCCACTGGTTTTTATGCAAGTTTCAGTACATGAGTGGGTAACTGAACATTTCTAGAATGAGAAGGCTTCCAGCAAACTTCCTCATTTTTACTTTTCATTCCATATTTTCTGAGATAACCTACCACTGTATTATGCAAAATAATGAGAATAGTAACAATGTCAAGGAAAACAATACTGATGCATGTTTTGAAGATGCTGAAAGCATGGGAGAAAATATGTTCGGAATTAGCATAATATTCTTGTGTTTTTCTGAAAATGCTTGCATTAAAAACACAGCTTAGTGTCTCCTATAACTTTTTAATACAAATGCTTATCTATCTTTTTGTTTTTATTAGTGTGATTCATATCAGACAGTCTTGGCTAAGGGCCTAGATACTTTGTTCACAGTGGTTTTTATATTAACAATATGAGTAAAACAGAAGAAGAGTGAAAATTCACAAGTGGATAATCTAGACAAACAGCTGTTCCTTTTCCCCTCACAACAGAAACAGGGGCTATTCGAAGCCAGAATGCTTTATGGTAAAAAGCAACAACATATGCTTACAAAGAAATAAAATATCCTAAAAAAAATAATAATTTTCTTGGGTGTTTAAAGTTTAAGTCCTCTGTAAATACATATTTTAAGCCTAGCAGTTTCAATACACAAGAAGATGCAAAGTTCCTTTATTGGGATAAGCAGGCACCGGATTTCCCGAGCATCCCGTTCTTTCTATTTGCCCCAAATACAGTGCAACACCTCTTATTTTGGCTGATGACTTTAATTCATTGTTTGAGATATGACAAATGAGAGAACCTAATGAAAAAACGCTGTGCATATATATTTTAAGGTATGAGTCACATCTGAAATATAACGTGAGAGCTTTTTTAAAAAAAAAAAAATTACTCCTGATTAAGAACGCCAATCTCAAAGAATATACTGTGACTCACCAACCACTGAACTAGAGATGTCAGCCCCAGCCACAATGTCTCTTGAACTATTTTAAATTGGAAAGAAAGGAGAAACTTTTTGTAGAATTACATCAGTGTTGACTAGCTTTATATGTGAACTATCAGGATTCTGAAAATGGAAATTCTGATGTAACAATGATAGTGTCATTCATATTATATATCCTTTACGAGAGAGAAGATATTGGAGCAGGGGTCTGTAAACATTATGATGCAGTCATGTCCGAGAAGTGAAATGAAAATCATGGTTGACCATTATAGCTAGAATTTAGCTCAAATATCACTTGGGGGAAAGGTTTTCAAAACTGCCTTCAAAGGCTATGAATAGGGAATCTCCTTTCCCTTCGTTTAACAGATAAGAGTGTGGAATGAAGCCAAGCAGAAATGGTAGCAACACTGTCCAAGTGCAGGCATTTGCCTTTGTCCTCTAAAGAAAATTTAAACAGATCTGTGGTCCTTGCTCATAAAAGGTACGTAATAAATATTTTATTCATCGTTAGCTTCAGCTTAGAAAAATACACATTTGCCCAAAATTGTCCCCAGATTATGAAACAGCTTCTATCTGTGATAATAAACTAACGGAAAAGAGTCTGTTGAAAATCAAAGGCTGCTTGTGATTCTATAACTTCAGACGGAAAAACACAGAAGTTTTGTTGTTGTTGTTTTCTATGTGTAAAGCAAAGTGCTTGATTGTAGAATACAGAGAGGCAGAAGGGATAAGTGTTGAGACACTCCAGGAGAGGCTGGCTTTTTAAATTGAAGTTCTGTTAGAGAATATCTTAATCTCAAGATGTCCCAGTTATTCAGTTATTTCTGCATAAACTTCCCATCTTAGTGAATTTTAGCAATCAGTGTATTGGGGGTAACTATTATGACATAAGCAATTCTAGGTTTTCCCATCATTTGAAATCTAATCAACACCCTTTCACAAGGTACCTACATTGTATAATAACATTGGAGACACGTAGACTTTTTCCTTCAACATTCATTCTTATGCCCTTCTTCCTTTGCAATGGAACTCCTGAAGCCATCTGCTTAACTGATAGGTGATCACATTCCCCTTGGATGTGATTGACTTACCATGGAAATGTGACCATATCAAGCAGTAAGTCATGGGCCAAGTGTGTAACTGGCTTTGGGAAAGGGATCCTCACCGATTAAAAGAGATCCATAAGAAGAGAAAGGAAGGCTCCTTTCTTTTGTTGGATGTTATAGACCTACACACGCCACCTAGAACTTTGCAGGATTCTTTCCAACAGGAGGGGACTCACAAAAGACAAAGGCAACAGCACTGATCGTAGGAGACTAAAATGAAGAACTTGCATTCTTGGTGATGACACTGGGTGACTGAATTAACCAACACTGTAGGCAATCTGCCTTAGGTCTTCCTAAATGTAAAAATAAGTCTTCAGGGCATCTGGGTGGCTCAGCTGGTTAAGCATCAGACTTTGGGTCAGGTCGTGATCTCGCCGTTTGTGAGTTCAAGCCCCGTATCGGGCTCTGTGCTGACAGCTCGGAGCCTGGAGCCTGCTTCGGATTCTGTGCCTCCCTCTCTCTCTATGCCCCCTTCTCCTACTCTGTCTTTCAAAAATAAATAAAAATGTTTAAAAAAGTAAGACTTCTCATTGTTTAAGCAATTTGAGTTTAGAATTTTTGTTACTTAAACTTACGGCATCTGAAGTGATAGTGATTTAGCAATCAACCACTGTTAGACTATTTCTGTTCAGTTTTTCCAGCTTATATTTTAGGGAAAAATACTCCTCAGCACACTGCTTGCAAGGATTGTAGCTTTTAAATGGCCATGGTGGTAAAATTCCCATTTTCTCTTTTATGTTGATTTTCCCTGTGCACATTGAAACATATACAAAATGTTCCTATAACTAAACCCAGCCTTTCTGAATGCAGTGTTTCTTGGAACAGTACATATATTGTGGATCTAGAATCATGTGTTTCTGTTACCTAAAGAGACTTTTATGATATATCACAGAAAAAATACTGACTCAGAAAATAATTAAAAATGCCTCATCTTATGTAAGGTGTCCTGCCAGTAGGATACTTTCTGGAAAACAATCTCATGCCATATCAGGCTTTCATGTTTCTAGTGGCTGTTTAGGTAATATATTGATGATTGAGGAGGAAGAGCATATACCATTTTACAGAACTTGGGGAATTCTAGGAAATACCAACTCATTACATTGTAAGGAAGTTTTTAAATTGCCTGTGTGTAAACAAAGATGTCTAGACAGAGGAGAAGAGAGAGTTGCTGCTTAAGAGAACAGAAATAGACATGCACTAATCATTTAAGCGTAAATTCCATGCAAATGGTCACTTTAGCAACTCACCCCTATTTTAATATTTTAAGCCAGTTACTTTTGTGGACATTCAAGAGACTATTAAATGACTTTCATCACAGTATATTGGAGATAATTAAAGGATGGCATATTGCAGATAACTGAACATGTGGCTGCAATCGGAATACTCAAAAAGAAACCACAAACAAAACATGCCTTAATCGTGAGAATTTGAACATCTAATCTATATTTGCACAGAGCTGTGTATACAAGCTGTTCAAATGCAGCTTCTAAGTTTAATAATGCCTTAGGAAAGTGGGGGGAAACACATACACATTTAAATAGGTCACTGATTCTAATGGTTTAAGAGAGACAATTGTCATACAATATATTCTTGTACCTATTTTGGCCTGAGTATTAGCCTTAGGTCTCTCCCTCCCATTTCTCTCTTCCTCCCTTCTCCCAGATTTTTTTCTCTCCTTGAATCTCACCAAAGGAAGTAGCCCTATTATAACAGTCTTTTTCTCATAATGACGCATGGAAATGATTTTTCTGTACTTAATGAGATAACTAAGTTTTTATTTTTAATTCACAGATGTCAGAATATATAAAACATACACCAATCCACCCCACCCCATTACACCATCTAGACAGGGCTATACATTTGGAATACATTAATTTGGGAAATATTATGTAGCCCTCTAAATTCTAACATTTCCACTATTTAAAAGACATCCTTGCATTTGAATTTAATTATGACTAAAATATAAAACACCTAGAAATCCCAAGGCATAAACCCAGGTAATTTAGCTGGCATGCCTAAGTCAACACTCCTACACAGCATGTAGGATGTAATCATCTTACTTGGAGTACTTTGACTTGAAAGGTTTTACTCCTACGACAAGCCCAATTGATTCTCTGTCCTAACTGTGTTCAAGGCAGATCACCTAGATCGCAGCTGCGTCAATCAAAGCTGGCTGTGTTTTTTCTTCTTTTAAAATATCTGGACAGGTTTTAATAGAATCTTTAGATAATGTATATCCTAAATAAAGCTTTCTTGTGAGCCTTTGTTGTCTCAAAACAACTTGGAAATTATTGGTTCTCTTACATGTCTGTTGAGCACCTATAAGATAGGATCTGTGGTCCTAGGCTAGGGCCTGAAACACACATGCAAGTAACTGATACAATAAAATATGGCCTGTCTGGCATGGTGGGTAAAAGTAATGCTTTGTTTGATGTTGGCAATCTTGGATTGAGTCAGCATTGTGTTGCTAATTTAATAGCTTAACCTTCATTTTTTTTTCATTTCTTTTTAAAGACAAAAAACCAAGACACGTGTTTGTACTTAAGACTCTGAGTGTAAAATGCTTAGCAATTTTTAAGCAATGCTTAATATGGTGTCTGTCACAGAGCAGGACTCAGTGATCCACTAGTTACTAAGACTACTCGCAGTTCTATCATTGAGGGAGGTAACAAAGACAAAGGGAAAAGAAGGCAGGATATACATCTCCCCCCCCCCCCCCCCCCATCTGGACTACAGCTGTGCCAGAGATCAAGGGAGGCTCTTCAGAGGAGGGAGCAGACTTTTGAGCAGCTCTTTTGTTTCACAACTGGAACAACTCTAGAATCTGCTAATTGTTCTGCTTCCTATGTAACATTCTTTGTTATTTATAGACAAAACATTACAGGCTTTTATCTACCCATCAATTATCTTTGCTAAGACACGAATGAAAGTTTGGCCATTATAGGGTTTGGAGGCAATTTGCTTACAGAAGTTATTTTCCATGCTGTTTTATATTTCCGAATAGCCATGCATGATTCCACACTTAGTTTAGAAAACCGTATATAAGAACATATAAATAGAATAATTTTCTGGAATCAGATGGCCCTTAACACCTCTTTTTCAGTTGGCAAAGGCTTCCAACCACATTTTAAAGAGCATGGCATTTATGTCCTATATGATTTGGCCAAATTTATGATTATGTGTAATCTTCCTCAATTGAATTATGAAGCAGTAACTTCTTTCACGTAACCCAGTACTCTCTACCATTCTCTAAATATGATTGAATTAAAAATATTATGTTTATTTACTCTTTAAGAATGAGAGAGAGCATGAGTTGGGGGAGGGGAGCAGAGAAAGAGGGAGACACAGAGTCCGAAGCAGGCTCCAGGCTCTGAGCTGTCATCTCACAGAACATGAGATCATGACCTGAGCTGGAAGTCGGATGCCTAACCGACTGAGCCACCCAGGCGCCCCATGAATTTTTTTTTTAAGGCAAGCACAAAGTTACTTTTGTAAAATAAAGGACACTACAAACGATTATGGCACAGGAAATTTTTTTATTTTTTTATTATTTTAGAATAGTTTTAAGTTCACAGTAAAATTAAACAGAAGGCAAAGATTTCCCAGATACCCCCTCCCTCATGCACACACAGCTTCCCCCATTATCAACATCCCAAACCAGTGCAGTACATTTGTTGTAACCGATGAACCTACCCAGACCCATCACAGTCACCCAGAGTCTATAGTTTACATTAGGGGTCACTCCTGCTGTTGGACAGTCTGTGGGTTCAGACACATTTATAATGACATTTATCCACCACTGTAGTATCAAATAGGGTGGTTTCACTGCCCTAAAAGTCCTTTATGCAATGCCTATTTACCTCTCCTTCCCTTCTAACTAGAGATAACCACTGTCTTCTTATTTGGGATATATGGATAGTGTCTCCATATTTTACTGTCCTCATATTTTTCAGAAAGTCATAGAGTTGGAATCATACAGTATGTAGAGTTTTCAGATTGGTTTCTTTCACTTAGTAATAGGCATTTAAGGTTCTTCCATGTCTTTTAATCCCTTAATAGCTCATTTATTTTTAGCACTGAAAAATAGTCCATTGTCTAGATGGACCATTGTTTACTTATCCACTCATCCACTGAAGAACATTTTGGTTGCTTCCAAGTTTTGGCAATTATGAATAAAGTTGCTATAACCACCCATGTGCAGGTTTTTGTGTAGACATAAGTTTTCCACTTTTTGGGTAAGCCAAGGGGATGTGATTGCTAGATCATATAGTAAGAGTATATTTAGTTTTGTAAGAACCCAAGGAACTGTCTTCCAAAATGGCTGTACCATTTTGCATTCCCACCAGCAGTGAATGAGAGCTCCTGTTGCCCAGATGCTCATCAACATTTAGTGTTGTCAGTGTTTAGGATTTTGGCTGTTCTAATAGGTATATAGTAGTATCTCATTGTTATTTTAATTTACATCTTTCTGATGTAAGGCATCCTTTCATATGCTTATTTGCCATCTGTATATCTTCTTTTTGTCAAAGACTGAAAAGGGCTTTGGCCCAGTTTTGATTAGGTTGTTTATTTTCCTATTGTTGAGTTTTAAGAGTTCTTTGTATGCTTTGGATAACTGTCCTTTATCAGATGTGTCTGTGGCAAATGTTTCCTCCCAGTCTGTAGTTTGACTTTTCATTCCCTTGTCTTTTATAGAGCAGACGTTTTTAATTTTAATGAATTCCCCCTTACCAATGCTTTCTTTCATGGGTCATGCCTTTGATGTTTTATCTAAAAAGTCATCATCAGCTCAAGGTCATCTAGATTTTCTCTTATGTATCTTCTAGGACTTGCATAGTTTAGTACTATGATTATTTTGAGCATTAATCTGTGTGAAAGGTATAAGATCTGTGACTAGCTTTTTTTTTCTTTTTTTTGGCCTATAGATGTCCCTTGTTCTAGCGTCACTGGTTGAAAAGACTGTCTTTACTGTGTTTGCTTTTGCTCTTTGTCAATGATCAGTTGGCCATATTTATGTGGGTGTATTTCTGGGCACTCTATTCTGTTCAAATTAAATATATATCACCAATACCAATTAAATATATATCACCAATTCATTACTATGGCTTTATAGAAAGTTTTGAAATCAGGAAGTCAGTCCTGTAACTTTTTGTATTTCCTTGTTACCCTTTTTTTGTTTGTTTTTAAATAACGATATTACTGTTCTCTCTCTCTTTTCCTGGCTACTGGTTTATTGATTTTCTTGGTCTTTTTAAAGAACCAGCTTTTGGTTTAAGTGATTTTCTATACTGATTTTCTGTTTTCACTTTCATTGGTTTCTGCACTAATTTTTGTTTTATTTATTTTCTTCTGTTATTTTGGATTGAACTCACTCATTTTCCTAAAGTAGATGCTAAGATTTTGTTTTGTTTTTTGCTTTTAATTTTTTATTTTATTTTTTAATTTACATCCAAGTTAGTTAGCATATAGTGCAACAATAATTTCAGGGGTAGATTCCTTAGTTCCCCTTACCCATTTAGACCATCCCCCCTCCCACAACCCCTCCAGCAACCCTCTGTTTGTTCTCCATGTTTATGAGTCTCGTATGTTTTGTGTCCCTCCCTGTTTTTATATTATTTTTGCTTCCCTTCTCTTGTGTTCATCTGTTCTGTGTCTTTTAAAGTCCTCATATGAGTGAAGTCATATGAAATTTATCTTTCTCTGACTGATTTCACTTAGTATGATACCCTCTAGTTCCATCCACATAGTTGCAAATGGCAAGATTTCATTCTTTTTGATTGCCGAGTCATATTCCATTGTGTGTGTGTGTATACATACACACCACATCTTCTTTATCCGTTCATCCATCAATGGACATTTGGGCTCTTTCCATACTTTGGCTGTTGTTGATAGTGCTGCTATAAACTTTGGGGTGCATGGGCCCCTTCAAACCAACATACCTGTGCCCCTTGGATAAATACCTAGTGGTACAATTGCTGGGTTGTAGGGTAGTTCTATTTTTAATTTTTGAGGAACCTCCATACTGTTTTCCAGAGTGGCTGCACCAGTTTGCATTCCCACCAAAAATGCAAAAGAGATCCTCTTTCTCTGCATCCTCCCCAACATCTGTTGTTGCCTGAGTTGCTAATGTCAGCCATTCTGACAGATGTAAGGTGGTATCTCATTGTGGTTTTGATTTGTATTTCCCTGATGATGAGTGATGTTGAACATTTTTTCAGGTGTCGGTTGGCCATCTGGATGTCTTCTTTGGAGAAGTGTCTATTCATGTCTTTTGCCCATTTCTTCACTGGATTATTTGTTTTTTGGGTGTTGAGTTGATCAGTTCTTTAGAGATTTTGGATACTAACCCTTTATCTGGTATGTCATTTGCAAACACCTTCTCCCATTCTGTCAGTTGCCTTTTTGTTTTGCTGATTGTTTCCTTCACTATGTAGAAGCTTTTTATCTTGATGAGGTCCCAATAGTTCATTTTTGCTTTTGTTTGCCTTTGGAGACTACTGAGTAAGAAGTTGCTGCAGCCAAGATCAAAGAGGTTTTTGCCTGCTTTCTCCTCGAGGATTTTGATAGCTTCCTGTCTTACATTTAGGTCTTTCATACATTTGGGTTCATCTTTGTGTCTGGTGTAAGAGAGTGGTCCAGGTTCATTTTTCTGTATGTCGCTGTCCAGTTTTCCCAGCACCACTTGCTGAAGAGACTGTCTTTATTCCACTGAATATTCTTTCCTGCTTTGTCAAAGACTAGTTGGCCATATGTTTGTTGGTCCATTTTTGGGTTCTCTATTCTGTTCCATTGATCTGAGTGTCTGTTTTTGTGTTGGTAGCATACTGTCTTAATGATCACAGCTTTGTAGTACAGCTTGAAGTCTGGGATTGTGATGCCTCCTGCTTTGGTTTTTTTTCAAGATTGCTTTGGCTATTCTGGGTCTTTTCTGGTTCCTTACAAATTTTAGGATTGTTTGTTCTAGCTCTGTGAGGAATGATGGTGTTATTTTGATAGGAATTGCATTGACTATGTAGATTGCTTTAGGTAGTATTGACATTTTAACAATATTTGTTCTTCCTGTGAGTATGGAATATTTTCCCATTTTTTTGTGTTGTCTTCATTTTCTTTCTTAAGCTTTCTACAGTTTTCAGTGCATAGATTTTTCACCTCTTTGGCTGGATTTATTCCTAGGTATTTTATGGGTTTTGGTGCAATTGTAAATGGGATCAATTCCTTGATTTCTTCTCCTATTGCTTCATTATTGGTGTATAGAAATGCAACAGATTTCTGTATATTGATTTTATACCCTGCAACTTTGCTGAATTCATGAATCAGTTCTAGCAGTTTTCTGGTGGAATCTTTTGGGTTTTCCATATAGAGCATCATGTCATCTGCAAACAGTGAAAGCTTGACCACTTCCTGGCCAATCTGGAGGCCTTTTATTTCTTTGTGTTGTCTGATCGCTGAGGCTAAGACTTCCAATACTATGTTGAAAAACAGTGGTGAGAGTGTACATTCCTGTCTTGTTCCTGACCTTAGGGGGAAAGCTTTCAGTTTTCCCCATTGAGGATGACATTAGCGTTGGGTCTTTCATATATGGCTTTTTGGTTTGTTTGTGTTAGATCTTTCTTTTCATCTAAAATAGTCATCCAATGCTAAAAACCTTCCTCTTTGCACTGCTTTCACTGCATCACTAAATCTGCACCACAAATTTTGATAAGTTGCACTTAAATTTATATTTAAGGTTACATACATTAAATTTTCTTGGAGATTTTTTTCTTGGCCAATGTGCTGTTGGAGAGTATGTTGTTTAATTTCTTAAGCTTTTGGGGATTTTGCAGCTATCTTTCTGCTATTATCTTACTGAATTACATTGTGGTCTAAGAGTAGACAATGTAGGATTTCCTTTATTAGAAATTTATTAAGGTGTGCTTTATGGCCCAGAATGTTCCAGCTTAGGAAGAATTTTTAATCAGTTATTGGATGAAATAGTCTACAGATATCCAATATATCCAGTTGATGGGTTTTTTTTTAATGTTTATTTATTTTTGAGACAGAGGGAGACAGAGCGCCAGTTGGGGAGAGGCAGAGAGAGAGGGAGACATAGAATCCAAAACAGGCTCCAGGCTCTGAGGTGTCAGCACAGAGCCCGATTGGGGGCTCAAACCCCACGAACCAAGAGATCACAACCCGAGCCAAAGTTGGACGCTTAACCGACTGAGCCCCCCAGGTGCCCCAATTGATGGTGTTCTGGAAGGTGGATCCTAACTGTTCCATCACAAGAAAACAATCCACATTTTTGTATCTATATGATACGATGAATACTAACTAAGCTTATTGTGGTGATCATTTTATAGTATATGTAAGTCAAATCACTACACTTACACAGTGCTGCATGCCAATTTTATCTCAATACAATTGGAAAACGAACAAAATGCCCTTGTTGGTTAAAGTTTTTCCAGATTGTTAATTAAGTTAAATTGGTTAATGGCGTTGCTCAAGTTTTCTTTTTTCTTTGTCTGTGTCTTTCTGAGTTTCTGAGAATTATTGGTGAAGACAGAATAGATATGCAAAATATTTACTGTGAATAACACCTATGAAAGATACAGCGGGGGTGGGATGGGAGCAGATGGGAAGATTCTCTAGAATGCAGTATAGCTCTGCTAGTCAGCTTAGGAGGGAAAGAAGAAAAAGAAGGCAGATTGGGCAGGATGTGACCTGGATCCTTTTACAACTCTGGGGAAGCCTAGTCCTGGAACAGTGCTTGTCCACACCTGTACTCTGGTCTATAATGTGCCTCTGGCAGAAAGCCAGGGTGGATTTTATGGCTTACCTTGCTCTGCTCCCTTCTCTCAGGGATGCTACACCTGTCCTTCCTGTTGTCCAACATCTGAAAAAGTGGTTTCATTTATTTTCTTCTGCTTTCTAGTTTTGTAAGGGGAGAGGTTAAATCTTTCTGTTATTCTATCATGACCAGAATACGAATTTTGACTTTTGGTCAGGTAAATATTGGATCAAATTAAATGTCCATAACTAGAGAAATAGTTTTAAACTTTTGTGGTGCAAACTTCGGAATTACAGACACTTATAATAATAAAATAAAGCTTACATATAATTGCACTTATCTGTTCTCAAGGATTTAATGTGAAAGAAGCAGGTGTATAATGTAAATATAATGCACATATACTAATATATAAACTATAAATGCCACATGTTCACAAGTATAAATATATGCATGTATATATTTGAATACTTATCTGGAAGGATATACAAAATTGTAGAGAGTGCTGGGATTGGGTGGAAAAAGTCATAGAAGGTTTTAAAAAGAGAATTTTTAAGTTTTGCATTACATACATTGATATTTTATAATGTAAGAATTCCTGAATTCTTTGTGAGAATTTAAAAGTAAAACAGATTGGGGCGCCTGGGTGGCTCAGCTGGTTGGGTGACTGACTTTGGCTCAGGTCATGATCTCGCAGTTTGTGAGTTCGAGCCCTGCATCGGGCTCTGTGCTGACAGCTCAGCTTCGGATTCTGTGTCTCCCCCTCTCTCTACCCCTCCCTGCTCACGCTTTGTGTCTCTCTGTTTCTCAATAATAAATAAATGTTAAAAAAATTTTTTTGAAGTAAAACATCATCTATTCATTGGAACAACTTTGTGGTTAAAACTGAAGGGACCATCTGTTACTGTTAACAATTTGAAAGGTATGACTGAGGCACAGTCCAACAATCATTTCTACAGTTTATGATAGTGCTGTGTAATTACCACAGTACTGAAATCCCTAAGTCTTAGCCAACCACGAAACCCTTTATTTGCCTTTTTAAAGACGCTTTTAATCATATCCCATTTTCTTTTTTCATTCCTAAATAAAATGGGCGTCTCCCATCAGAGTACTGTTTAGCCAATATTAATGTTCACAATTAGCATCTAAGGGTCATAAATATTTTTATAGATTATAAGTGGTGAAAAACTTCTATGATTAAAGTTTGTATTGTTACCCCGTAGTTCACAGTCTTCAAAATTATGTAACCTAAAGGTCTGATGCTAAATACCCATGTGTCTACTTACAGTAATTTCTGTTTCTCTAGTAGGCATGTGGGAGGAGAATAAGCTTCACATTGTTATAACTAAATGTTGCATATGAAGAGATATTTATGTTTCCTGCACATGCTGTTCATGTTATAAGATGCTCTCACTTACCTACAAAGTACTCCTCCATGCATAACTGATATTAGAGGGAGAAGAACCTTTTCGAATACTCAGCAATAAAAAGGAAATGTTCAAGTTGTCTCTTTATAAATTCTTCAATAACTATAAACAATTTATGAGGTTTTACACAATCTCCCAACCCTTCTTGTTTTTATCCCACAAAATTATGTTGTTTAAAATGCTTCGGGAAGAATATAGTCAGGAAAATGACCCTTTGATAAAACACATACTTATAGCCACAAATATATTCCTTGTAAAAGAAAGAGCCTGCACTCCCATCATAAACAAAAATTCAAAATAATGAGAGGAGGTTAAAACCCCCTTTATATTTATCAATTCTTTCATTCAGTTAAAAACAATGGGCTCAATGAAAATTTACAATGTGCCAGGCTATAAGTCTGGTTCTGAGCCCACAGAAATTAATAGCATTCACTTATTAGCTGCAGGAGATTATAGTCCAACAGGGGACATAAATGTACAATCATGTAATGAAGGTACAATATCAAGTTATAAAAAAACATAACACGTGCTATAGAAATGTCAAGAAGGGAAAGTCAAGTCTACATAAATGAATCACAGGAACAAAATGCTTATGCTGAAACCAAAACAGTCAGTAAGAATTTTGCCAGGGGTGGGCGCCTGGGTGGCTCAGTTGGTTGAGCATCAGACTTCAGCTCAGGTAATGATCTCACGGTTCTCATGAATTTGTGTCCCACATCGGGCTCTGTGCTGACAGCTCGGAGCTTGGAACCTGCTTCGGATTCTGTGTCTCCCTCTCTCTCTGCCCCTCCCCCACTCATACCATGCCTCTCTCTGCCTCTCAAAAATAAAGGAAACTAATAAAAAAAAATTTTTTTAAAGAATTTTACCAGGGGACAGGAACAGAATTGTCTAGAAGAACTGTCTTTGTCTTCCCCATACACACATGATGATTCCACATATCCACAAATACACGCACACAAGTGAGACGTTTTAAGGAACTATGGAACATTCTCTGCACCTTTGCCAACCTATGACTTCAAACACTCATTCCACCTTTTATATTCTGAGATAGAACAAAAGAGTTGTCACTGTCTAACACGTCTGTTATCGGAAAACCCACTCATTCCCATATCCAACTCGACTTCAACTCCTCTGCCGATACTTTCTTGATATTTGAAGAAAATAAACTGTCTCTCCAAGAGTTTTCATTTTATTTGTATCTATTATCATGTGGCAGCATATATTCTGCTTCTCATAATTATTTTAAAAAATATTTTATGTCTTATACACAACTTTGTTCTCCTAATTTCCTTCTTTTTCAGGTTCTAACTTGTCTTTTACAGCTATTTGCATAGATCATGTGTTTCATTCCAATCACTGACTTTTAGGATATGAGATGATTTCATGTAATTTACTATAGATTTTCAGCAGGTAAATTAAGTTAAGGATACTTACTTTAAAGGTCAAACAGACAATATATATTATGTAACAGAATAAGAACTCCAAAAAATGAAGAATAAGACCTCCAGATATCTTAGAAATGTATTTATTGCTTTTCAAAAATTTTCTCCAGGGACACCTGGGTGGCTCAGTCGGGTAAGCATCTGACTCTTGATTTCGGTTCAGGTCACGATCTCAAGGTTCATGAGTTTGAGTCCCGCATCGGGCTCCTTACTGGCAGTATAGAGCCTGCTTGTGGATATCTCTGTCCCTCTCTGTTTGTCCCTCTCCTGTTTGCTCTCTCGCTTTCTCTCAATACATAAATAAACTTTAAAAAAGTTTTCTCAAAAGTGAGAACCTTCTATATAATCCACATATATTCCCAGTATCAGAAAATAATCTGTCATTCTACTGTGTTCTTTTCCTAAATCACTGAATTGCAATGGGACCTTTTGAAAGTCTCGTTCATGTTTTTTCTCTGGTATCAATAGTCTGCTATGATTTTCTTATTAGTCTCATGCCAGTGAGTATAGAGAAACATTATCAGTCATGTCAGAAAGGAAAGGATGATACGTGTCAACTGAGTTCCCATTCTAGAAAGCCTTTCTATCTACTGAAAACAACAGTGTTTCCTGAAATTTGACAAGACTCATCTTTTAAGTTGTGAAAAAAAATAATCAAAAGATCAATACAAATATAACCCGGCGACATTTTTTTGAATTAAAATGGCATTTCAGTGTCAATCAGTCTTCTGTTTTGGGGCATGTCATGTCGCCAACATAGACAAAACACTAAAATGAGCTCTTGGGTCCACACGGTGTATGACAGCAGACTGATGACGATGTGGGCCACAATCTTCTAGGGTTATACTCACTTTGAAATGCTTCAAATATCAAGTTTAATTGGAGTTTATTATTCCCTGTGAGGAGCTGGCTTTTAGTCTTTACGCTGAGGAAGACAACCAGTGACAACTATATTCATATAAACAACAAAAGTGAATCTAGGTGAGTGTATAACCCCTTACCACTCGAACTAAGGTCCAGAAAATTCAATTGTGTAAAATGGAAAATCGTATTAGCATAAGGTTAAAGAGATAACTGAACAAAACGAGCGGCAGAGGTCAGGATCTGATGGCCAAACGAATTCTATTAGAAGTTGCTTTATTGTGAGGCACATTATCACAGAATTTCTCTGTTTATAACCTGAACAAAGGTGAAGAGAAATGTATAAAACCACTGATGAAGAACTAACTTTTTCTCTCACAACAGATACAATTCAGACTTATGTTCATTATTATTTTTTTTCATCCTATCCCTGGAGTTAATGTGAAAAGCTAAGCTTACCGCTCTTTCATAAAATGCACAATGAAATGTATTATTGTAATTTTGAAAGAAGTAAAAAACTTTTATAGTTTGAACTCCTATTCAGTTTTGATAATTATGATTAGATGATTAGCTTCCGCCTACAATTCTTCTGCTATCTCAACGCTGAGGGTAATTTGGGTCATGCGTTAACATCCTTACATGACTCCATAGTCCTTAGACCAATTTTGGATACACAGAGATTATGTAACAAAAGCTTCTTGATTACAGCCAAAATATTTTTGAGCTCATTGATATTGTGATTCAAGATATAGTGGAAAGAAGCCAGAAACTAAGTTATCGCTCCATGTACACCTAGACAAATTATGTTGGCCTCACCAGTCAAATAAAATAATGGGGGATGGGGAGAGAGAGAGAGAGGAAGAGGGGGAGGTAGAGGAAGGAAGGAAGGAAGGAAGGAAGGAAGCAGAGAAACAAAGAAGGAAGGAAGGGAGGAAGGAAGGAAGGAAAGAAGGGGAGAAAGGAAGGAAGGCAGGGAGGAAGGGAGGAAGAGAGGGAGGAGGGAAAGAAGGGGAGAAAGAAAGAAGGAAGGCAGGAAGGAAGGGAGGGAGGAAGGTAGGGAAGGAGGAAGGGGCAAAGGGAGGGAGGCAGGGAGGATGGGAGGAAGAGGAGAAGAAGGCAGAGGCAGAAGAGAGGGGAAGAGAGAAAAGAGATTGAGCTCTAAGGTTCTTTTATATTACTAATCTTTCATTAATACTCAAATTTCTGAGATTCAGAACAGTCTCTAAAAAATGTAGATAGGCTGGCTCAGTTGGTTAGGCTTTGGTTCCAGTCATGATCTCACGGTTTGTGGGTTTGGGCCCACAAATGGGGTGGCACAGAGCCCACTTTGGTTCCTCTGTCTCCCTCTCTCTCTGCCCCTCTTCCACTCCTTCTTTCTCTCCCTCTCAAAAATAAATGAACATTTAAAAAATTGTAGATAGGTCATTTATTATCATTAAAACACTGCTGATTTCCCTTGAGCTACTCCTACTGTAAAAGTTTGATCTCTAGACCCATTTCCAAGCCTTGTAAAAGGGAAATGGTAGGTTTGAGAGCAGTTATTGAACAATGGTTTGTTAAGTAGAGCTTTAACGACAGCAAAATTCATACACATGATGTAGGTATTCAGGGAATTTTGGTGGCATTTAGGGAATTTATGTTTTATAGTTTATTTAATAGAGGTGAACATCCAGTGGAAAAACCCAGTCTTGTACTGGGCTCTCCTAGTCATGATTTTTGGAAGTTATATACTCTCATTTTCTAAATTGTAACTTCTGCTCCAGCAGAGGACTCCATATGTTGAGTTCCATGTTTTTCTTCTTCTCCTCCTTCTCTTCCTCCTCCTCCAACTTCTTCTTCTCTGTAAAGTCTATTTCCCAATGTGCTCTAAGGACCTCTTCAGATTTCCTCATTAGTAAAAATTTCATTGCTTATTTTTTTCTTCATTTAGTTATTTTTTTTGTTAAAGTCTAACACAAAAGAATTGCTCATCTTTCCTTCATTCCTCTGGCAAGGTACCAGACCTGTGGTAGAGCCTGGCAAGAATCTATCTCATTAACTTGGTTTTATCACATGTCTCTTCTGGATCAAATTATAATTTCTCACTTGTTTTTCTCACTTTTTTTATTTTGGAAAAGAAAATTAAGTTTCCACAAACAAAACTATGAGAGGAAAAATAGCTTTTGCATCAGCAAAACTTAGGAAGAAATAAAATGTTATTCTATCTAAAGAGAGTATCTATGTGTGAGGGATGCACGTGTGTGTGTGTGTGTGTGTGTGTGTGTGTGTGCGCGCGCACACGTGCACTTATATGAATTCAGTCTACTTGGACTTCCTATAATGATTTAGAATGTAAGGTGTAAAATATATATAACAATAAAATAAAACAAATTCTCTTGCATCATAAGCTCCTGAACTTGCTAAGTGGTCAAGACAAATACACATGAAACATTTCCTAACCAAGTATGGTTCTAAAATAAGTGGTTTGGGCATTAAGAGTAATCTGCTTTTCTCACTTACTACATTATTACATATCTTTGTTAATAAAGACATATAATTATGTTCATAGCTATGTTGTAGTCTTACATTTTATGTAGACATTGTGTATGTGTGTGTGTGTAATTATTTTAGGTTTGTGTTGTTCTTGTTGCAGAACAAATAAGCAATTTAATAATAGTTGCTACTACTAAAAACTCTGTAATGTAGCGTACATGTATTTAGATCTTATAAATGCATTTGTATGCTTTTCTCCAATGCAATTTTCCCAGGACCACTTCCTGTTTTTAAAACCGAACAATTTTCTCTTTTTAAAAATAATGATGTTTTTAAAGCTTAGTTTTTTTTTTCAATATATGAAATTTATTGTCAAATTGGTTTCCATACAACACCCAGTGCTCGTCCCAAAAGGTGCCCTCCTCAATACCCATCACCCACCCTCCCCTCCCTCCCACCCCCCATCAACCCTCAGTTTGTTCTCAGTTTTTAACAGTCTCTTATGCTTTGGCTCTCTCCCACTCTAACCTCTTTTTTTTTTTTTTTTTTTCTTTCCTTCCCCTCCCCCATGGGTTTCTGTTAAGTTTCTCAGGATCCACATAAGAGTGAAACCATATGGTATCTGTCTTTCTCTGTATGGTTAAAGCTTAGGTTTAACAGTGACAATTTTAAAACGTTCTCAAAGTGATAGTATTTCTCATCGTATAAGTTACAGAGAATGATTTTGTTTGCAATCAGTCTTCCTTTCTGGTGAAGAAAATCAACATTTTTTACACATATATTACCTTCCTAATCTTCCTAACCTTCATAATCTTTATGAATAGCCTATTTATGTTACTGTTCATTTTTTTCCCCTGCTGATGTGTATCTTTATTAAATTGTAAAAATTCTTTACATATTAACAATGTAACCTTTTAATGGCTGTATATATTATACTTACATTTTAGTCCCAGTTGGTTTCTGCCTTTTGATTTTGTTCAGTGTGACTGTACCACACAATACTGTTACAATTTCACACAAATATCTATCAAAAGGTAGATACCTTTTCCTCTTTGGCCTGACTGCATCAGTCTTTTGAATCAAGTTAAAATTACTCACTTGCTCTTCTTACTTTTTTATTAAAAAATATATATATAGTCCCCTCTGAATTAATTCTAAAAGGAAAAGAATGGAAACCTTTATTCAGAATGGCAGCTTAGTGAATAAAAACAACAACAACAAAAAAGAAATCCTCCAGTAGTAAAGGTAGGGCAGTGAGGAAAAGGTCAAAAGCTCGGAGTTCTGCGTGTTAGCTTAGAGAGGACATCCCACAGGGTGGGACTCTCCAGGAAGTGGTGTATCTTTCCAACCAGCCATCATTACATGGTTTAGAGTCCCAGATTGCTAGAAGACATGAATCCAGAAAAGACAAGATGGAGATAGAAGTAGCTCATCCAATCATCACTCCTCCTGACCCACTTGGGGAACCTGTGCTTCCCAGCCCTACAGTTTTGTTGAGATGTCTTGATCACCAAAAGTGGGAAACCCTTCCACCAAGGATCATCCTTAGAGAACACGGTAAAGGTTCCATTTAACCTAAATATTTTCTTGTCTCGATCAAGAAGGTCAGGCAAAGAAAGGAATTGCTACTATACTAGAAATGATCATGGGTGCTAAATATCAAAAGGAAATAGGGTTCCTATTACACTATGGAGACAAGAAGTCACAAGTCTGAAATTCAGGAGATTCACTGGGGTATCTTTATATTTGCATATCCAGTGACAGACATGGGGTGGGGGCGGGGGAGAAGTGGTAGCAAGTATGGCCTGATAAGGTCATACTAACTAGGATCTCACATCTCTCAGAGAAGGTTGGGGTTAAACCACTGGGCAAGGAACCCAGACCAGTGTGAATGCTGATTGAGTGTGAGGGAAATGAATAAATGGTAGAGAACAGACATAATAAATATTAGTTATGGTCTTGGCACTGACTGCAAAAACGGAGACTGTAACTCGTCTCCCTGATACGTGTTTTCCTTGAAAACTGTAATTAACTGCCAAACAGAAGAAACAATGGCATGGGGGAGATTGCAACTAACCTGGAGTATGGATGGATGAGCAGTACACAGGATGAACTATCGCAGACATTATCAGTGCTTTATCTGTATCCCACAGAGACTTTCCAGGCAGACTGGCCTAACTTTCAGCTCCCAGAATTTATGGTATTTTGGCTGAAGTTCTCTGAGGCTGCACTGTGCATCGTGGAAGTGGCAGAGAGCTAAGACCTCTCCAGAGCTATTCTCCACCAATGGGCCCAGGTTCTCCTGAATAAATACTTCAGTCCTCCACTCCTTAGAAGGGAGGATGCTGGAGGGCATGTACTTACTAGAGGTCTCCAGGAGCTCCTCAAAAGCTCCGGTGAACCAGTGATACATTGGCTTCCTCTAGTCAATCTCACTTCCTACCCCACCAACAAATGTTCCTGGGATCACCTCCCTAATAAACCATTTCCACTAAAATCCTTGCCTTGCCACCTGCTTTTAAGGAGATCCAGAACTCAAACCAAATGTATTAAACTCCCAGTGGCCTTCCCTAGTGCCCTGTGTCTCTGACTCTGAAGGTCTAAAGGATAAACTATCTCTGCCAAGGCAGTGAATTATGAATTGATCATTAATAACAAAGGTTATTTTTGACGACCCATACCCTCTCTCCTAAATTGTTTTTTTTTTTTTTATTTTGTGTTTCTTAGAATAGCAAAAATGCAGAAAAGAAGAATGTTCAATTTTCATACAAATCAGATTTGGATCATTTGATTGGTGTCACATTCATATTTGGGTAGGAGCCCCAAAGCATAAGATAAGAGGAGCAAAGATACACCACTTAATTCCTCATTTCATCCTCTTCTCCTTGATTTTTCTTTCTCTCTTTCCTGTTTTCTTTCTTTGTTTCTTTTTTTTTTTTTTTTTGGCTTATTCAAAAGTACTTGTACTATAATAGCAACAGTCAATAGAAATATAAGCTAGCTACATATATAATTTTAAATTTGCTAGTAGCCATATGTTATAAAGTAAAATGAAACAGCTGAAATTAATTTTAATAGTATATGCAACCAAATATAACCAAAAGATGATCATATCAGCATGAAATCAATATAAATTAAGATATTTTATATTCTCTTTAAAAAACTTTTTTTTAACGTTTATTTATTTTTCAGAGACAGAGAGAGACAGAGCTCAAGCAGGGGGGAGGCAGAGAGAGAGGGAGACACAGAATCCGAAACAGGCTCCAGGCTCCGAGCTGTCAGCACACAGCCCTACGCAGGGCTCGAACCCACAAACCGTGACATCATGACCTGAGCGGAAGTTGGACGCTCAACCGACTGAGCCACCCAGGCGCCCCTGTAGTCTTTTCTTATTAAGTCTTTGAAATCTGGTGTGGATTTTACACCTCACAGTGCACCTCATTTGGGAGTTGTCAAATTTCAGGTGCTCGATAACCACTTCTGGCTAATTGCTACTCTCCTGGACGATGTACATCCAGAACTTTTCTGTGAAATCACACACACCTTCTTCATTACCTCTTAATGTCCTTAATTTTTTTGTAAGCATGTATTATCTCTAGATATGTGATAAGAGCAGTAAATATGACACCTCACTTGTATAGGAGGAAGTTTGTGAAAAATGCTCACATGAATTACTTGAGCGTTGCCACAACTTAACCTTTTTAATTCTCCACTGAACTATACAATTAGTGGGTGTTCATGAAATACTTGATGAAAAAATACAGTAGTGAATTCCTAGAGAGCACTGGGGAACAATAAGAGAATATCTTCCCTCGAACAGGGTTGTAGACAAGCACTTTTTATTTGACATACCCGATAAAGGCAGGGATGGCTTGTATTTCCTTAGTGACTTATATTTTCTCAGGTAGGTTTAATATACATCATTTGACAAATTTAGGTCAATATTTATTTTTCCACGCCGATAATTAAAGATAAGTTTTAGAGAGTCACTTATTCAGGGGCGCCTGGGTGGCTCAGTCAGTTAAGTGTCTGACTTCGGCTCAGGTCACGATCTCATGGTTCGTGGGTTCGAGCCCCGCATCGGGCTCTGTGCGGACAGCTCGGAGCCTGGAGCCTGTTTCAGATTCTGTGTCTCCCTCTCTCTGTCCGCCCCTCCCCCACTCACACTGTCTGTCTGTCTCTCTCTCTCTCTCTCTCTCTCTCCCAAAAATAAACAAACATTAAAAAAAATTCAGACAGTCACTTATTCCAGATCACACAGCTGGTGACTTGTGTACACAAAACCGAAATGTAACACCATAGCTGCTCTGCCAGCCCTTTTTCCTGCACACCTGCTCCAAAAACAAAGAAGACAGGAGAAACAGCACATCATAATTATGTTGTTTTAACAATGTTGCATGTGCCTGGTAATTTAAAGTAACCGTGTCCCCTTTTTTAAGAAAAGCAGAGTGGACAGAATTAACAACAGAAACCCTATACCTGTCTTGTTTGGAACAGATGCAGCCAAGACCTGTAGAGCTGTTCTTTCTGTATTTGAAACACAACTGACAAGAAATTGAAAGAAAATTAACATTGAATCCCTTGCTTCTGTCATCTAACAGCCTCCACTAAAATCAAGGAAACACTACCAACACACACACACACACACACACACACACACACACACACGCACACACACACCATACACAAACATTACAATTGCCTGTTTGGCCTTATTTATTTGTCTTAGCTGAAAAGCTGGGTTTGCTTAATTGCTATTCTGAAGTGAAACATGGAGACCTTTTTGATACTGTGATTACTTCAGCCATTGTTTTAGAAGCCCGGAAATTGTTACCCTGAATCTTCATTTTCACATTTTTCTATGTTGTAATTTTGGAGTCATTTAAATTCTCTGAGGATGTGATGATGTGGTGTAGTTCACATATAAATACCAGGTTGCCAGAGCAAAACTCACTGTTGAAAAATTATGCACCAACAGAAAAACTATAATATTGCTGCAAAGGAAAAACCCATATTTTATTTCTACATCAGTCTTGCCACATTTCTTAAAGATGATTTGATAAGTAAGTACCACACATTAAGACAACACCCATGCACATGTTCAAATAAACATGTTACCAGTGGCACAGCTGGGCACAAAAGTATACCTTCAACTATATGTTGACAAAATTAGCCTCCATATAATGTTGCATCCATTTAATCATGAATCTTTTAATCTACAAACTGCACTAATTTGCTGGTATTAGATTTATTCAAAAATTGTCTTGCAAAAAGGAAGAAAGCGAGTTAGAGGTATATAAAATCTGTGTATATATGTGTTTTGACTAATTCCTGCTATGGCTTGGTGCAAATATTTACATAAGTTATTTCTTCTTAGATTGTTTAAAGTTTGTGCACATCAGGACAAATGCACTCCTTCACCTATTTAACCTATTCTCCCCATCCACCTCCCCTCTGGTAACCATCAGTTTGTTCTCTGTAGTTAAGAGTCTGTTTCTTAGAGCTAGATAGTATTACGCTAAGTGAAGTATGTCAGTCAGAAAAAGACAAATACCATATGACTTTACTCATATGTGGAACATAAGAAACAAATGACCATAGAAAAAAAAAAGGCAAACCAATAAATGACTATTTCCTCTTAGATTATAGAGGAATGGGGGGGGGGATAGAAGGAGAGAAAGAAAAGGAAAGAGAGAGAGCAAGAGAGAAAATTAGAAAGAAAGAATTTTCCCAGCATCACACAATCTGTCTATTGAGAAATTGGTAGTCCTGTACCAATATAGCTTACTTGGTTTTTATAAAGTAACGCCGGTCACGGCATTCTTTACCTCAGTTGTTTGGTTTTCTTTTTGTTTTCCTTTTTGCTATCATATCTTTACTCAGAAAATTAATTGGCTGAAAGCTGACAAACTTTGCATTAGTTATATTGAAGACATGGACACCACTGCAATTGCTCGGGCAAATGGATTTGACCATGAACTTGCCATTATCTTGTCCTTAAAAAACCAGAAATCCCATTCCTTATCTTTTTATTCACAATTGTGGAATGACAGTAGCAGTGGCTCTATTTATTGGTGCTGCACACAGCTTCGGATATCTCCGCAAACAAACAAGAAGAATGCACAGATAGAGCCCTACTGTTTACATATGGGCGTCATTCTTGTCCTATGCATATTACTATGATGGTAGAATGTTCTTTACCCTGTTGGTTCTGAAAAGAATTAAATCACACTTCCTATGTCAAATGGAAAAGGTGAGGCCATACATTGGGTGAGTCACCAAAATGCTAGAAATTTCTCAGCTGAGAAACCAGGTAGATGCCAGTATGGGACTTATCATTAGACCATTGCCCCGAAAAAGAATGCTGTCATTTACAATTCTGTCATTTCACAAATATTAATGGAGATACTGTGTGCTAAAAAGTGATCTGTGCTTGTTGAGGGGGCAATGGGGTATTGGGCGATTTTAATTACAAGAGAAAAACTCAAGACTATGTAAATTGGAAAGAAAAGAATTCTGAGCCATGGGGCTCTGCCCCTTCCCACCCTAGAGTCCTCTTGAGTCTTAAAGGCTTACTCCAGGTTTCTGTTTAATCTTTTAATTTTAAAAGAAAAAGTATTTCTCTCATAAGAACAAATGGAAGGATGGAGGTAACTGGTACCCATTAAAAAAGAACATAATCAACTCCCAAGTATTCTTGGAATCTGTGTAATTTCTTTATGGTCATGACATAATCCTCCAGGAAATTTTCATCAACCCTATGGTGGTATCAAGATTTCTGAAAAAAACAAAACAAAACAAAACAAAACAAAAAACAAAAAACAAAAACAAAAACAAAAAACAAAGAAACAAACAACAAAAACAAAAAAAAACCCAAAAAATACAAAAAACAAAAACAAACAAACAAATAAAACCACAAAGAAACAACGACAGAAAACTTAACCTCTGCATTTATCTTTAAAGAGAAGGGAAATTTATGTTTTCTCCCTCACTTTGATTATTTCGTCTTGGATATATTTCTCATTACAGCTACAGAGCCAAACTAGTGGAAAGAGATTCCTTATTGGGCCATGTACATCTACAGGAGTTCCTTAAGGAAAAGAGTTCCTTCAAATTAAGTTCTCTATGTTGTGTATCACTAACATCTCCACTTCCTAAATGCCCTCCCAGGTGGGTTTATTTTTGAGAGCTATCAGATCAACTTTCAAGAGGTAGCATATAAGTGATCTGGAATATTCCTACCCTCACATTTGTTTTTAAACTGCAGGATTTCACTTCCTTGGCTAATAGAAAAAATGATCTAATGTTCATGAGGTAATTTGAATTTTTCTTCCTTCCTTCCTTCCTTCCTTCCTTCCTTCCTTCCTTCCTTCCTTCCCCTCTCTCTTTCTTTTCTCCCTTCACATCCATGTGTTAACTCTGTGGAGGAACTGAAGACTCATGGTCAAATGTCAGCACCATTTCAGTGCATAAGGGTTTTTAGTGTCACTATTCCAAACAGTCTATTTCTTTGCCAACCCAGGAAAGCATCAGAAAGACCTCTGGTAGCTATAGTAACATAACCACAAGCTGCTCAATTTTAGACACTTGTTTTGTGTATCTGATTCCCTCTCTATTTTGCAGAAAATCAGAAGCTAATGGGACACAGCTGCTTTCACATTGGTTTGCTTATTAAGCTAAATTCAAATTGTGTCTTGCTTTATTCATTTAATTAATAGGGTATCAGTCTTCAACATACCAGTGTATGTTATTTGAATCCCCAATATTTATGAAAAAGATGTAAAAAAAAGAATTTTACTAGAAGACATGTGGAGAAAAATATCTGGCAGCACTTTTAATTATTTCATTAAAATTCATTCTCAAATACAGTATCTTAATATATAATAGATGAATTTGGCTTCAGTTGAATGAGAAGTCATTAAGATCTAACTAGAGAATGGTAATAAAAGAAAAGTCTATTGATAAAAGAGGTATTTGGACATGTAGTTTGAAATAGTTTTCTGGTCCACTATGATAATATGTTAACTAACTACCTGTTAACTAACTAAGTACCATTCTTTATCCCAGAGTAACAGAGTAAATGGTGTTATGCTATAGAAGATATATATATCTATAGGTATCTATAGGTCTCTATATAGATATAGATCTCTCTCTCTATAGATAGATAGATAGATAGATAGATAGATACAGAGAGATATCTATGTATATAGATAGATAGATAGAGTTATGCACCAAGTAAACATTCATTTTCTTGAATCATTCAAACATTCCTTTATTTGTCTAGACATTTGCCCATTCAACTATTCATATATTTACTAAGCATGAAGCGAGATATTGCAAATATGGGCATGAAATAAAATTCAGTTTCCACATGTAGACACAAAAATAACTGAAATAGAGCTTGACGTGTGCAACAAAACAAATATACAAATACACGGTGCAAGTGGACCATATTTTGAGAACTACATATTTGGTGAATTACAGGGGAGGAAATGAACAACGTACTCTGGGGAAGAAAGGGCAGATTAGAGAAAGTACCTCAGAGGATTTGATGATCAAACTGAACCTTGATGCATGAGTAACAACAGCTCTTTGCTTGTAATACAGATGCAAAACCACAGTAGCATAAAACATGGTAAGTGTGAGAAATTGCAGATTGTGCCTTTTAGACTGTCCCAAACCCCTATTAATGTCAAAGGATGCTCTATTGTCTGAACTCCTGGGAGGGGTTTTGGTCTGAACAGCACTTCCAAGAATTGATTGCACATCTGTTCAACAACTCTAATTTGAAAAGAAAAGGAACTAATAATTATTATGTATCCTGTATATCCAGGAGCATGTGACATACTTTAGATGCCTTTTCTCATAAATATTATTATTATTACCTTCACTTGAAATGTGAGGAAGCTGAGGTTTAACAAGTGGGGGAACTATTTAAGCTTAGTAAAGGACAGAGATAAGGTTGCAATCTATGTCTGCCTGACTTCAAATCCAGTGCTCTCCAAAGCATTATTCCAATGCCAATAGCCCAAGGATCAAATCTTTGACACAAAGAAAGGCCAATGGATGAGAAAAAGTCAAGTAGGACACAGTAAAGATTATCAGTCACACCTTGGTGACATTCAGGCAAGAGATCACCACTTTCTGATGCTGTCAGGTAAGAAGTATGTAAGAAGGCTGTGAGGTAAAGATCTCTTCATTAATAGACTGATTAAGTTTCAGCCCCCTTTTCCCCCTTGGCCAAGTTAACTGGTTTATTGTGTTGGCTTCTGCAATAGATTCTCCCTTTGAACACACTTCCATTCACATTTAAAATGTTCTGGTAGTTCATTTTTGCTTTTGTTTCCCTTGCCTCTGGAGACATGTCTAGTAGGAAGTTGCTACAGCCAAGGTCAAAGAGATTGCTGTTTGTTTTCTCCTCTAGGATTTTGATGGGTTTCCTGTCTTACATTTATGTCTTTCATTCATGAATTAATTTTTGTGTATGTGTGAGAAAGTGGTCCAGTTTCATTCTTCTGCATGTCACTGTCCAGTTTTTCCAACACCATTTGTTGAAGAGGGTGTCTTTTTTCCATTGGATATCCGTTTCTGCCTTGTCAAAGAATAGTTGACCATATATTTGTGGGTCTATTTCTGGGTTCTCTATTCTGTTTCATTGATCTATGTGTTTGGTTTTGTACCAGTACCATACTGTCTTGATGATTACAACTCTTTATACAGCTTGAAGTCTGGGACTGTGATGCCTCCAGCTTTTTTTTTTTTTTTTTTTTTTTTTTTCATGACTGCTTTGGCTATTTGGGGTCTTTTCTGGTTCCGTGAACATTTTAGAGTTGTTTGTTCTAGCCCTGTGAAAAATGTTCCTGTTATTTTGATAGGGATTGAACTGAATGTAGAGATTGCTTTGGGTAGTAGAGACATTTGAAAAAAAAATGTTCTTCCAATTCATTAGCATGCATTTTCCATTTCTTTGTGTCCTCTTCAGTTTCTTTCATAAGAATCTATAGTTCTCAGTCTACAGATCACTTACCTCTTTGGTTAGGTTTATTCCTAGGTATCGTATGGTTTTTGGTGCAATTGTAAATGGGGTCGATTCCTTGATTTCTTTTCCTGTTGCTTCGTTATTGCTGTATAAAAGTGCAGCAGATTTCTGTATGTTGATTTTATATCCTGCAACTTTGCTGAATTCATGCATCAGTTCTAGCAGGTTTTTTTTTTTGGTGGAGTGTTTCAGGTTTTCCACAGAGAATATCATGATATGTTCAAACAGTGAAAGTTTGATTTCTTCCTTGTCAATTTGAATGCCTTTTATTTCTTTTTGTTGTCTGATTGCTGAGGCGAGGAATTCCAGTACTATGTTGAACAACAGTGATGACAGTGAACATCCCTGTCATGTTTCTGACCTTAGTTTTTCCCCATTGAGGATGGTATTAGCTGTGGGTCTTTTATATATAGTCTTTATGATGTTGAGGTATGTTTCTTCTATCCCTACTTTCTTGAGGATTGTTATCAAGAAAGGATGCTGTATTTTGTCAAATGCTTTTTCTTCATCTATTGAGGGGATCATAGGATTACTTTTATTAATGTGATATATCACATGGTTTGATTTATGGATATTAAACCACACCTGCAGCCCAGGAATAAATCCCACTTGATCATGGTGAATAATTCTTTCAATGTATTGTTGGATTCGATTTGCTAGTATCTTGTTGAGAATTTTTATATTCATGTTTATCAGGGAAATTGGTCTGTAATTCTCCTTTGTAGTGGGGTCTCTGTCTGGTTTTGGACTCAAGGTACTGCTGGCCTCATAGAATGAGCTTGGAAATTTTCCTTCCATTTCTATTTTTGGAACAGTTTGAAAAGAAAAGCAAAAATGAACTACTGGGACCTCATCAAAATAAAAAGTTCCTGCACAGTGAAGGAAACAATCAATAAAACCAAAAGGCAACTGGTAGAATGGGAGAAGATATTTGCAAATGACAAATTAAAGGGTTACCATCCAAAATCTACAAAGAACTTATCAAACTTAACACCCCCCATAAAAACAAACAATCCACGTAAGAAATGGCAGAAGACATGAACAGATACTTTTTCCAAAGAAGACATCCAGATGTCTAACAGACACATGAAAAGATGCTCAACGTCACTCATCCTAAGGGAAATACAAATCAAAACCACAATGAGATATCATCCCATGCCTGTCAGAGTGGCTAAACTCAACAATTCAGGAAACAGCAGATGTTGGTGAGTTTGGGGAGAGAGGGGAACACGTTTGTACTGTTGGTGGGAATACAAACTAGTGCAGCTACTATGGAAAACAGTATGGAGTTTCTTCCAAAAGTTAAAAATAGAACTACCCTATGACTCAGCAATTACACTACTAGGTATTTACCCGAAGGATGCAAAAATGCTGATTTAAAGGGGCACATGCACCCCAATGTTTATAGCAGCACTATCAACAATAGCCAAAATATGGAAAGAACCCAAATGTCCATCAACTGATGAATGGATAAAGATGTGGTGTATATATACAATGGAATATTACTCAGTGACCAAAAAGAATGAAATCTTGCCATTTGCAACAATGTGGATGGAACTAGAGAGTATTATGCTGGGTGAAAGAAGTCAATCAGAGAAGGACAAACATATAATTTCACTAATACATGGAATTTAAGAACTAAAACAGACAAACATGGGGGAAGGGAAGGAAAAATAAAATGAGATCAAATGAGAGAAGGGGGCAAACCACAAGAGACTTTTAAATACAGACAGCAAACTGAGGGTTTCTGGAGGGGTGTTGGGTGGGGGAATGAACTAAATGGGTGATCCCGTTTGTTGGGATGAGGACTGGGTGTTATATGTAAGTGATTAATCAGTAACTTCTACTCCTGCAATCAATACTACACTGTGTGTTAACTAACATGAATTTAAATAAAAAATTTAAAAATAAAAAAGGAATAAAATAAAATGTCCTAGTACCCTCCTAGCAAAGGCCCCAGTGCCCTAACTCCTATAGCAAGTACAATTGCCACTATTCTGTCTTTCAGTGCCTAATACTTACCTGTCTTTTCAACTAGAAGGAAACATCTTAAAAATTAGGGCCATGTTTCATTTACTGTTACATCCACAATACCTAACAGACTATCTAGAACATAGAGAGCATGATTGTTAATATCATGCACAATGAGGGAATAAATTACACAAGCTCACCGTGAATCTGAAGTTGTGCGTTCAGATACTGGGGAATAGCAACATTCAAACACCAGGCAGAACTGTATACAGAGATATGGAAAGAGACTGATGGTGGGATCCAGGTGAGCTTCTTGCATTGGGGCCTAGAAATTGGTCCTCCTCTAATACTCACTTTAGGCACCATCTGCAGTGTGAAAACAGGCAGCTAGTTTGCATCAAACAGCAAGCAGAAGAACCACAGTGCAAGTTTGGGTTTTATGGATGAGATGTCAATTCCCAGTGGTGAGGAGGGGAGGAAGAACTGAGAACAAGACAGAGGGCCATTCCTAAAAGTATTAGGATAGTAAGCCAGTGGCTGACAAAGCAGTTCAGGCTTGAGGTAATGGAAAAGGAATGCAGTTGACTGACGGAGGTAATGGGTAGAGATTTTGTCTCGGAGACAAGGCAGACTACAAGTCTGAAGCGCAACGTGGTAGACTTGTGAAGGCCTACTATAAATCCAGCTCTACTAAATAATAGTTTTTGGTAGTATGAGGCTTAAGTAAAGCTTATGTATACCTTTCTGGCTATTGGTAGACCATGCGAGAGCCTCCAAATAAGTCTCCTCAGCGGCACAAATGGCAGCAAGCTAATGGTTTACATGTTATTGTTACTTGATACATCCCTACCTACACATACAGTCTGTCGGCAGGTACAGTGAAAGACTGACTTCTAAAAGGGCAAGAAAGCAATGGGGGTGAGGAGCATGTCTATCCTTTAGAGTCTTTTATCTGACCCACATCCTTTAGGCACATAGTTGCTGGGTTAAGGGTAAATTAAGAAAGGTAGAATTCACCATGCCTGGATTGTTGCTCGCACGGGTACTTGAACTCCAACTGGACTTGACTCTGCCCTAACTCACAGTTTTTGTATGTAATCAAAGTTTAGTGGTCATCATCTTAAAATACACTGTCATGTGTATAAAATGCTCTCTGTAAGCCTCATGGTAACCACAAAATAAAAACCTACAGTAGATACATAAAAGATAAAGAGAAGGGAACGAAAGCTTCCCACTAGGGAAAATCATTACATTACAAAGAAGATAGCAATAGAGAAAGAAAAGAACAAAGAGACTACACAACAGCCAGACAACAGTTAATAACATAGCAGTGGAAGTCCTTCTAATCAATAATTCCTTTCAATGTAAATGGATTAAATTCTCCAAAAGACAGAGTGGCTGGATGGATAGAAACACAATACCCAACTATACACTATCTACAAGCAACTAACTTCGACTTTAATGACACACACAGGCTCAAAGTGAAGGGATGGAGAAAGGTATCCCATGAAAATGGAATCAAAAGAGAGCAGGAGTAGCTGTATTTATATCAGACAAAATAGACTTTAAGTCCAAAAGGGACATAAGAGACAAATAAGGTAATTATATAATGACAGAGGCCAACTATCAAGAAATATAACAATTATAAATAATACGCACCAACACTGGAACACCTAATTAAGATAATCTAAAGGGGGAAATGAAAGAAATACTATAATACTAGTGTTTTTCAATACCCACTTTCAACAACGAATAGATCCTTCAGACAAAAAAATCAATAATGAAACAATGGACTTGATCTATACCTTAGATCAAATAAACCTAACAGATACTACATAATATTCTATTTAACAGCAGCAGAATACATGTTATTCTCAAGTATGCATTAAACATTCTCCAGGTTAGATCATATGTTAGGTCACAAAACAATCTCAGCAAATCAAAAAAAGGCTAAAATCATGCCAGGTATACTTTCATACCATAGTGACATGAAACTAGCTCACTAATGGAAGAAAAAATTAGAAAATTCACAAATACGTGGAAATTAATGCATTCATGAAAAACCAACGGGTCAAAGAAAAAATCAAAAGGAAAATTAAAAAGTGTATCTTAGAATAAATGAAGAAATACAAGATACAAATAAAAATGAGGTGCAGCTAAAACATTTCCAAGAGAGAAGTGTATAGTCATAAATGCCTGTATTAAGAAAACTGTATCTCAAATAAACAACCCACCTTTTAACCTCAAGGAACTGGGAAAAAAGAACAAACTATGGCCAGAGTTAGGAGAAGGAAGGAGATAACAAATTTCAGAGCAGGAATAAAGGAAATAGAGAATAAAAATATAGAGAATGAGAAAAAAAAATCAATGAAACTAAGAGTTGCTTTTTGAAAAAATAAACAAAATTGATGAACCCTTAACAGACTTACCGAATCAGGAAAGAGAGAGAGAGCGAAAGAGAGAGAGAAGACTCAAATAAATAAAATTAGAAATGAAAGAGGAAACATTACAACTGATACCAAAGAAATACAAAGGATCATAAAACACTACTGTGAATAATTATATGCCAACAGTTTGTACAACCTAGAAAAACTAGGCAAGTTTCTAGAAACTACAGCCTGTCAAGACTGAATCACATACACACACAAAAATGGAAAATCTGAACAGAACTATAACAAGTGAGAAGAATACATTAGTAATACAAAATCTCCCAACAAAGAAAAGCTCAGGAACAGATGGCCTTGTGGATAAATTCTACTAAACACTTAAAGACTTAACACCAATTCTTCTCATACTTTTCAAAAAAAAATCGAAGAAAAAACACTCCCAAACTCATTCATGAAACTAGCATTACCCTGATATCAAAGCCAAATAGGACACTATAAGAAAATAAAAATACAGGCCAATATCCCTGATGAGCATTAAAGCAAATATTCTCAACAAATTACTAGCAAACCAAATTCAACAAAATCATAAAAAGATTATACACCATGATCAAGCAGGATTTATCCTTGGGATGCATAGATTGTTCCACACACATAAATCAATAAATGTGATATACCACATTAATAGAAAGAGAACAGTCATATTATCCTTTCAATAGATGCAGAAAAGCATTTGACAAATACAATATTCTTTCATGATAAAACCTCTTAGCAATGTAGGTATGGAAGGAACATACATTAAAATAATGAAGGCTATATACAATAAATCTGCAACTAACATACTCAAGGGTGAGAAGTTCAAAACTTTCCCTCTAAGATCAAGAACATAACAGGTCCACCAGGGTGGCTCAGTTGGTTAAGTGTCTGACTTTGGCTCAGGTCATGATCTCATGGTTTGTGAGTTCAAGCCCTGCATCTGGCTCTGTGCTGACAGCTCAGAACCTGGAGCCTGCTTCAAATTCTGTGTGTGTGTGTCTCTCTCTGCCCCTCCCCCACTCACACTCTGTGTCTCTGATTCAAAAATAAATAAACATTAAAAAAAAGAACAAAACAAATATGCCTGCTAACACCACTCCTATTTAATACAGTACTGGAAGACGTAGGCAGAGCAATTACATAAGGGGGAAAAATTATCCAAATTGAAAAGGAAGAAGTAAATGATCTCTGTTTGATGATGACATAACCTTATCTGTAGAAAATTTTAAAGACTCTATCAAAAAAAAAAAAATGTTAGAGGGGCACCTGGGTGGCTCAGTTGGTTAAGCATCGACTCTTGATTTCGGGTCAGGTCATGATCTCCCAGTTCATGAGATCGAGCCCTGCTATCAGCACAGAGACTGCTTGCCTCTTTGCCTCTCTCTCTGTCTCTCCCCAGCTTGCGCTGTGTCTCTATCTCTCAGATAAATGAATAACTTAAAAAATATGAAAAATATTAAATAAATTCAGTAAATTTGCAGGATAAAAATTGATATACAAAAGTTGACTGCATTTCTATACCCTAACAATGAAATATCTGAGAAAGAAATAAAAAGAGCAATCGCATTTGCAATACCACCAAAAACAATAAAATACTTAGGAATAAATTTAACCAAGAAAGTGAGAGATCTATACACCACAAACTGTAGGATATTAAAGGCAATTAAACTATAGAACATTAAAGGAAATTAAAGATAACACAATCAAATGGAAGCCTATACCATGTTCATGGATCAGAAAACTTAATATTGTTCACATGTCCGTACTACTCCAAACCATCTATAGGTGATGAAACCAAAAAAAGACAATGAATAGCCACAGCAATCTTGAGAAAGAAGAACAAAGCTGGAGCCATCACACTTCCTGATTTCAAACTACATTACAAAGCTACAATAATCAAGATAATATAGTATTGGCATAAAAACATAGACCAATGGAGCAGAATTGAGAACCCAGAAATAAACCCTCACGTACATGGTCAAGCAATATTTGACAAGGGGGCCAAGAATACTTAATGAGTAAAGGACAGTGTCTTCAGTAAGTGGTGCTGGGAAAATTGGATGTCCACCTGCAAAGAATGATATTGACCCTATCTAACACCACTCACAAAAATTAACTCAAAATAGATTAAAGACTTAAACATTAACACATAAAACTGTAAAACCCTTAGAAGAAAACAGAGAGAAAAAGCTCCTTGACCTTGCTCTTGGCAATGAGTTTTTATGACACCAAAAGCACAAGCAACAAAAGTGGAAGTCCACAAGTGAAACTGTATCAGACTTAAAAAAAACCTTCTACACAAATAAGCAATCACCAACCAAAAAGGCAAGCTAGGGAATGAGAGCAAAATTTTGCAAACCATCTATCTGAAAAGAGGCTAATATCCAAAATCTGTAAGGAAATCATACAACCCAATAGCAAAATACAAATAATGTGATAAAACTGGGGAGAGGACATGAATACATACTTTTCCAAAGAAATAACCAAGAAATATATGAAAAGATGTTCAACATCACTAATCATCATGGAAATGCAAATCAAAACCCGATGAGACAGCATGCTGCACCTGCTGGAATGGCTATTAATAAGAAGACAGAGGGGCACCTGGGTGGCTCGGTCGGTTAAGCGTCCGACTTCAGCTCAGGTCACGATCTTGTGGTCCGTGAGTTTGAGCCCCGCGTTGGGCTCTGGGCTGACGGCTCGGAGCCTGGAGGCTGCTTCTGATTCTGTGTCTCCCTCTCTCTCTGCCCCTCCCCCGTTCATGCTCTGTCTATCTCTGTCTCAAAAATAAATACACGTTAAAAAAAAATAAAAAAAAAAAAGAAGACTAGAGAGAACAAATGCTGGTGAGGATGTGATGAAAAGGGAACCCTGGTGTGCTGTCAACATGCCTGTAAATTGGTACACTCATTACAGAAATAGCATGGAGATTCCTCAAAAACTTACAAATAGAACTATCCATGCGATCCAGTAATCCCACTTCTGGGTATATACCTGAAGGAAATGAAATCCCTGTCTCAAAGAGGTATCTGCAGTCCCACGTTCACTGCAACAGTATTCACAGTAGCCAAAATAGGTAAGCAACATGAATGTCCATTGCCAAGTAAATGGAGAAAGAACATGTGGGGTGTGTGTGTGTGTGTGTGTGTGCGTAATGCAGTAACATTTTGCCATATAAAAGAAGGAACTATGCCGTTTGTGACAACAGATAAACCCTGAAGGCATTTCACTAAGTGAAATAAGTCAGAAAAATACTGTATGAATGCACTTCTGTGTGGTATCTAAAAAATCTGAACTTAGAGAAACAGAATTGATGGTGGCTGTCAGGGGTTAGGGGGTGGGTATAATAAAGGAGATGTTGTTTAAAAGGTACAATCTTCCAGTGTAAGAGGAATAAGTCTGGATTTAATGTACAGCATAGGGACCATAGTTAACAGTACCATATTGTATGCTTAAAAATAGTTAACAGGATAGATCCTGAATGCTCCTTCTCACCATAGAATAACAAAATTGTAATTATGTGATTTGCAGGTGGTACTAACTTACTATCATTATCATTTCACAACTTATATGTGTATCAAATCATCACATTGTGCAGGTTAAACTTACATAATGTTACATATTAATCTCAATAAATCCAGGAAATAAAATTATTTATTATTATCATTTTTTAGAGAGAAAAAGAGTGCATGAACAAGGGAGCGGGGTAGGGGAGAGAGAGAAAGGCAGAGAGAGAGACTGACAGAGAAAATCCCAAGCAGGCTCCATGTTCAACAATGACCCTGATATCATGACTGAGCCAAAACCAAGATCAGATGCTCAATGGACTGAGCCACCCAGGTGCTCCTAAAATAATTTAGAAGGAGGAATTCAGGGGTATCATCTTCCAAGCAAAGAAGAATGAAGGAGAATGTAGGACCAAGAAGATTATATCACCTTCCTTGGGATAAATAAATGTTCTCGATATTTTTAACATGTTTCTGTCACCAAGGTTATGAAATTATATGTTGCTGAGGTTTTTCTGTTGTATTTTTCTTTCCTTTTTAGTTTTCCCTATGGTTTGAACGTTCAGTGAAAACAAGACTTTGAACATTTTCAGCTTCACAAAGCATCCTTCTTAGATGTGCTTATGGGAATGAGATAATTTCTCTAAAGTTATTTGGTTATTTAGTCACACACATTGGCAACTTACCAACAAGTAATTTGTATGTTGCTAAGTGAAACAGAGCCCATGTGGTTCTCATATTTTGGTCTTTCGATATTTGAAACGAATTATATAATGACAGAGATAACCTAATCATGTGGATTGTCTTTAAAATATCAGTGAAAATTACTGTACGATGAATATTTCTAAAATGATCTTTGATATCTTTCCTATCCTGTTTTGAATGGAGCCCAGGGAGAAGATGATTTGATTCCTGAAAGGAGGTGGCAATGAGGCTTTTTCAAGTGCGTGGCTACTCAGAAAACCCAGGAAGAAACAGATGGAAAGAAGAGAGGCAAGACCAGAGCAGACATGTCTGTTATCAGGGATACAGAAGGAACTCCTGAAAACAAAAGATGAAGGTACAAGACCTTAAGCTGGGTTAACAGTGGACTGGAGTGATAAGCAAGAAAAGCAAGAATCTAGTGAGAACGTCCAATATGCCCAATGATCCACTTCCAAGGGTGATGTATGCATAATGCTCACATCCCTCCTTTTATTTATTTTTTTTAACGTTTATTTATTTTTGAGACAGAGAGAGACAGAGCATGAATGGGGGAGGGTCAGAGAGAGGAGGAGACACAGAATCTGAAACAGGCTCTAGGCTCTGAGCGGTCAGCACAGAGCCCGATGCGGGGCTTGAACCCACGGACCGCGAGATCATGACCTGAGCCGAAGTCGGATGCTTAACCGACTGAGCCACCCAGGTGCCCCTCAGATTCCCTCCTTTTAAAACCAGCTTTAAAAACCAATTTTCTTAAATGTATATAGAGGTGATAATGTTTTATTTATTCCACATGAGGACTGGATTAAATTAGGTTTCATGTAAACATTATAAGGTACTCCTGTGTTAGTTTCTTTCCTCTTTTTCTAACAAGATGAATTTCTCAGTATTGGTTTTACCAAATTGGATTTTCCCAACTTAGCAAAACTGAGGGAATTCTAGTTAAGATTTCACTTATTTTTTCATTTCATACAATCATCAGAGCAATTTCCAAGAAACATACTCTGACTTAATGATATTATAATAGTGACTAAAGTATCAAGATATTAGGCCCAGAGAGAAGTCTCATTGAATTAAACAAATGAACTTGTGACTGTATCAGGGTTTTTTTAAGTTTATTTTATTTTATTTTATTTTATTTTTTTGAGAGAGAGAGAGTGCAAGCAGGGCAGGGGCAGAGAGAGAGAGAGGAAGAGACAGAACCTGAAGCTAGCTCCTGGCTCTGAGCTGTCAGCACAGAGTCCGATGCAGGGCTCAAACTCATGAACCATGAGATCATGACCTGAGCCAAAGTCAGACGCTTCAATGATGGAACCACCCAGGTGCCCGGACTATATTACGTTTTTAAGTGACTTAACTAGTACACAGAAATTGGGTTCATTGGTAAAGATAGCATTTCTTTGCTTTATAACTTTGTGTTTTATGCATAAATCTGTCAAACCAACAAATGTCCTTAAAAAGAGAACATATATTTTGGGAGAGATTAATGCCTGGAGTCAAACAACCATATCTTTCAAAAGCATGCAAACTAAAAATAGACACATCTGTTGCCTGTTTATTACGTGTTGGTGTCTTTTTGACTGTAAGTATTGATATTCAATCCTCATAACTCTGAGGTCATGATGATTATTGTCTTCATGTCATGAAAGAGAAAACTAAAACAGGCACAGAGGGGCTAAGCCACTTGCCCTATCAGCATTCAAGTGTCAGGACCAGTTAGAGTTCTGACTTCTGGATCTTGAGAGTGTTGGGTATCCTATGCTCCCGGATGTGGGGTGAGCCTCGGCTGCAGTCTTTCCATCCAGTGCCAATACCCAAAGCAGATTTCAGTACCACAATGCATGGTTCCAAGATGGCTCTAAAAGCTAGTGAGCAAGACAGCATCTGCCGAAGATTGAGAAGGCAAGGTAGAAGAGAGACTTTTATTTTTTTTAATTTTTTTATTAAAAAAAATTTTTTAAACGTTTATTTATTTTTGAGACAGAGAGAGAGCATGAACGGGGGAGGGTCAGAGAGAGAGGGAGACACAGAATCCGAAACAGGCTCCAGGCTCTGAGCTGTCAGCACAGAGCCCGACGCGGGTCTCGAACTCATGGACCGCGAAATCATGACCTGAGCCGAAGTCGGCCGCTTAACCGACTGAGCCACCCAGGCGCCCCAAAAGACTTTTAAAAGATACTTCAAATTCCTCCATGGTTGTGTTTCTTCTCCCAAGACTCCGGCAACATTACTGCGTGAGTGGATGCAGGCATGGAGCCTAGTGACCCTCCTTTTCCCCTTGAAGCTCCCGCTTCACCGCGCCAACCTGTGTAGCTCCTGGATGTAAACCTTGTCCTCTCTGTCCCAATTTACTCTTTTCTATGATAGGGGATTTCATTCTATTCCAGATCCTCCAAACTTTCATACCCATGCTTAGACCTTAGAATGGGCCCCTAGTTAGTGCAGCCCACCGTTGTTTGAAATAGTAATAAAAAAAAAATAAAGGAATGAAGGGAGGGAGAGAAGGAGAGAGAGGGGAGGAGGGGAGGAGGGGAGGAGGGGAGGAGGGGAGGAAGGGAGGGAGGAAGGAAGGAAGGAAGGAAAGGTGGGAGGGAGGAAGAAAAAATGAAGGAAAGAAGGGAGGGAGAGGGAGTGAAAGAGAGGGAGGAAAGAGGGAAGGAAAGAGAGAGGGAGGGAAGGAAAGAGAGAGGGATGGAAGGAAAGAGAGAGGGATGGAAGGAAGGAATTTGGGGTTATGATATGATAGGCAATATTTATGCCAGTGTGTGAAGCGCCTCAATTATTTAGTATAAATTCAGGAGCTGGAATTGGGGTAGTGGAGAGGGACACAGATTGTATTTTCTATATGATCTCAACGCGAGGCATTAGAAAGCCAGAAATTGCCTCCTTCGTAAACCTGGTTAAATCGGAATTGAAGGTAGCAGTTAAACTCGCAAACCAGCAGGTAGCAGTGGGTTCATGGCATTCTCCCTTAATTGAGTTGGCCAAGAAGCAACCTCATAACACAGAGCAGGGTCAGACATAATCACAAAAAAGTGGAGTTATTTTACAGCAATTTCATCGGGGAAGGAAGTCCTAGCATCCTGATTTCTGAGAGAGACATACACTGGTTCTAATTCTTAAATGATTTTTGGAGCAATCAGTAAGGCAACAAGGGCATGGGATTTCAAATTTCTCAACAGTCATCATATTTGGAAATTCATTTTGTGGTGACTGGCCACTGTGTTGAATTTACTTAGGCTCCACAGCAAAGATTAAAGGATTCTAGGTCACAGAGACCATGGCAATGACTTCATCAGGGAATGTTCAGGTATCTTCCCATATGTGGTTTAATCCAGTCTCAGGAAAGGCAAATAGATATAAATAATATATGAAACCAAGTCTTCAGGTGTAGCTTAAAGACAAGGCACTTAGGGTAACTAGGTGGGATATCAAAAAGGGAGCAAAACAAAGGCTCATGTCTATACACTAAAGTGTTATCAGGAAAGGGGGATTTGGGCCTGTTCAATCTCCTTATCTCCTACATGAAGCAGGTGCTGTCAGCAGGCAGAGACCACACTGCAATTTATATGGAAAATAATATATAAGGAGTTATTCTTCAGAGGAAATTATTTAGCAAATGGGAATAAAAGAGAATAGTAAAGAATACTCTATAGTAAGGGTGAGTGCCTATAATGGACTGAATTGTGTCCCTCCCCCACTCCAAATTTATATGTTGAAACCTCAACCCCCCCATGTGACTGTGTTTGCAGATACGGCCCTTATGGAGTTGATTATGGCTAAGTAAGCTCATAAGGGTGGGACCTTAATGCCACATAACTGATGTTCTTAAAAGAAGAAGACAGGGTCATCTAGGTGGCTCAGTTGGTTGAGCGTCCAACTTATGATTTGGGCTCAGGTCATGGTTGTGAGTTTGAGCCCCTGAGCTGATAGCTAGGAGCCTGCTTGGGATTCTCTGTCTCCCTTTCTCTCTGCCTTTCTCATTCTTTCTCTCTCTCTCTCTCTCTCAAAAATAAATAAATATTTAAAAAAAGAAGAAGAAGAAGAAAAGGAAGAGAAACCAGGGATATGCTCTTGCACAGAGGCAAGGCCATTGTGAAGACACAGTGAGAAGGTGGCCATTCACAAGTCAGGGAGAGAGCCCGTACCAGAAACCAGATGTGCAGGAACCTACCTCCTAGACTTTCAGCCTCCAGAGTTGTGCAAAAATAAACATCTGTTCTTTAAACCACGCAGTCTGCGGTATTTCATTACTGCAGCCCAAGTAAATCAATACAGGGAAGAACAAACATAGAAAGGGATGCCTGGGATTCAGACATTGTTGAGATCGTGTGTGCAGCCCACTGACTGGCCACAGAGTTTGCTGGCTTGCTCCGGACCAGAGCTCACCCATATTTGGTGACTAAGGCTGGTGGTCTGGGAACAGCCTGCCAGAATGCCAGTGACATTCACCAGGGAGTTGCCTATGGGGCTGGAGGGGAGGATGTGTGTTGAACTTTCTGGGAAACTGGGCAGGCCATTTCCATAACTAAGTACAAAGTCATCACCCAGAAGCCACTGGAAGCCAGCTGGGTTTGTCCATGGATCTCATGAAACCACCAGTGGTGCTTCTGAAACATTAAGACAAAGCTCTCCTGGACACAAGTGCACCAGCTCAATGCCCCGAGAACCTGGACACAGGTGCACCAGCTCAATGCCATGAGAACAAGGGGGAAGGGAAGCATGAGGAAACCAGAAGATTCTCCTTTCTCCTCTAATCTCCTTCCAGAACCTTCTACTGACACTGTGACATCCGTTACAGGAGAAATATTCCAGTATCACCAGGACAAGGAAGGGTGCAGAGAGAACTGAGAGGCAATAATTCATAACTGGTGCACATCCTATCAGCCATAGGGTTTTCTTACTTGCGTTCAAGTAATACATTCTAAATCTGAACAGACTACAAATAGATGAAATAGCATCTGTCCCCTTAATCCATTGCCCTATCTCAGTGGGTATATCAAAATATAAGCTCTTCAGCGCCTACAATTAAGTGGATTGTCTTCATCTTTGCCCATATATGTGTCACTCACGGCCACGTCGGAGGCTCCACTCCAAGATAATCCCACATATTTATTCTGTTTCTCAAACATCTTGAAAATATTCTCAGCCTTGATCTGCCTTCTGTCTGTCTCAGTGGACATTTAGTTCAGCCAGAACATATATCAGGGGCCTCAGAATCACTTATTTCTCTTCTTTGGAGAGATCAACACTTAAAACCATGTTTTCTTTCCAAACTTATGATAAATATGCCAGAAATGAAATAGTCATAATAATTATTCATAAAAGAGGAGACTTGGTGCCCTTCTCCATGAATATATCTTCTTTGTTTTCTACCACTCATGAGGTGTAAACATAATTAATGATACAGATGTTGCTAACACTACTTGTGTACTTTTCCTACTCATATTTTTCTACTCATTCACTCCATATTTTTATGGTTAATTTAGTCTTTGGTGGTCAAAGATACAGCCACAATAGATGGATGGGATACAATAAATCTTCTGAAGTGTAAATTCCCTCCTATTAGCTAATGGCTTACAGAAAAAGAATTAAGAGATTAAGTTGGGAAAGGTATTTTTCAAGGATGTCTGGAAATGCTGTCAGATGTTTTATGGTTTGGGTTTTATGGTTACGGATTTGATACATTTTACAGTACAACTATCTAATTGTTTTTGTATACATAGATTCCCCAAATGCCTGCACTTTGCAATAAAGACTCAGCAGGAAACAATACCTGTTGTTTAATTTCCCTTAAAATATTTAGAAAACACTTTGGCTCTGACTCTCATCTACTCATAAAACAGATGTGCATATATACATCCTTTTATCTCTTTGAATTGGGTTCTTCAGGGATCTTGTTAAAGCTGCATGAGGCCAAGTGAGGCTCAAAGGGGTAAAAAGAAGGCTTATTTGAAGCTTGCTACTATCCATAAATGGCCAGAAAACAGAAGATTTTGAAGCTGTGCTAACAATGGGTTTATAGGTCAGGATGCTACTGCTGAGAAAAGAACATTTTTCAGGTTGCCTCTGATGAGACCAGCATAATTTTCAAACCATTTCTACTGCAAAAGCACCTGACCTAATAAAGAACCACAGTTTATAGGAAATACTTAGTCTCCTTTCTGAGTGGGTCAGCATTTTTGTTGATTTAAAAATGTGCTAACCCTACAAGTTGCTCCCAGAAGACCCATCACTTCCAGGTAGGGGAAGAGACTTGGAAGGCGCAGACAGTGTCCAAGGGACTACAATAATTGAACAATGACATGTCCTTCAGCTGTCTCAAATAAGGTAGGAGACATGAACACTGGCTACGTACAAATTAATCCCCTTCGTTTGGATTTTCCATTAACATTATGCCTCTGAGCTGTGCTCCCTCGTGTGTTTTCAACCCATTTTTCATTAGCAGCCATAAAAATAATTGCCTCAAAACATCAAATATAAGTGATGCGTTGGCCTGTCAAAACAACAGTAGAAAATAGAGCTATGGCTATTAAATCTTTTTTAAAGCATTTGGATAAAAGGTTGTTTCCTACCCGTGTGTGTGTGTGCGTGTGCGTGTGTGTGTGTGTGTGTGCACACGTGCACTCATGTGTTAAATATAAATGAATTGTGATTCACTTCAATGCCAGACCACATTTGCCCTATGCCAGCTACCCAGACAAGTGCTTTTGTATCAACCTGGATTCAGAGTTTCTGAGTATGGCTAGATTAGCAAGAGAAAAACTGTCATGTCAATTACTAGTGTGAACGATACCTTTCTGAAATCCAGGTGTTTGCAGGTAGTTAACTAAGTTCTGTCAGTTGGTTTACTTTTTCCAGATACACACTGCATATTCACGAAGTTAGCAAAAATGTTTCTCTTGCAGATGGAAAATGTTTACCCATATATCTGTGCCTTCAAATTACACATATTTGAAACTTTGGAAAAATCCCTTTGAAATCATGAATTTTGTGGTTTGAATGCCCAAGATGTTGACCATCCTGAATGATGCTGGTTCTATAACGTAGGATGTTTATTTTTGTGTCAATTTGGAGTTTATAGAGCTTGTCTTATTTACTGGATGACACATACACTTGATATTCAGTCTAAACATGAAACTTAAGTTAAAGTGTAAACACACTGAGGGGTAGTAGGTAATAGATCATTCTAAATCTAGAAATATCATACAGAAAGAAAACAAACAATACATTAACAAACTTTCCCAAATGATAGGCCTAAAGCAAAAATAATTACTTATAAACCTGTGACCACTTGAAGTAGGCAATTCAGCAATAGAAGAGACTTACATGGAAATACAATGTATTATACATAAATGGTTTCTTGTATCAACATCTATATTGTATCCCTACAAATTTTTCAGCATCATTTATTGGAAGGAAGATAAAACAATTTTTAACTAACTCTTCCAAAATAGGAGATTAAAGATCCACCTTTTATTTAAAGATGTATCCTTGGGGCACCTGGGTGGCTCAGTCGGTTAAGCGTCCGACTTCGGCTCAGGTCATGATCTCACGGTCCATGAGTTCAGGCCCCACGTTGGGCTCTGTGCTGACAGCTCAGAGCCTGGAGCCTATTTCAGATTCTGTGTCTCCCTCTCTCTCTGACCCTCCCCTATTCATGCTCTGTCTCTCTCTGTCTCACAAATAAATAAACGTTAAAAAAAATTAAAAAAAAAATAAAGATGTATCCTTTACTTAGGAAGAACTAGGCTATATTTTTAGTATTCAGAGTTACCTAAAATACCGTTTATATCCCTAGGAAGCCAAGACTAGCTTTGTATTTGTTTCACCATGGGTTTTTTTCTATCTTGTTCAGCAACCACTATGGTGCTGAGCATAAGTACATAATAAAACCTGTCAAATGTAACTGAAAAGTAAGACTAACGAATAGAAATACAATGCAAAAATAAGTGCCCCTCACCACAGCTCCTGACAGAGAACCTGAGGAATCAGTTGTTCTTGTTGAATGGTTGTTAAATCATTAAAACAAGGTAGACAAGGTCATCCTAACATAAATGTGGACTATCGGCAAGAGACACAGTTGCTCTGCCCATGTGAAGTTTCTTCAGCCCAAATGTACTTAGTCCATTTATTACTGGCAATTCTTTGGACAACTCAGACTCACAAAGTGTTGGATAGGTCTATAGCCATCATTTAAATTTGGGATGAAGTGGTTAGCTTAGTATCACAGTATTTCTAAATGTCCATTTGGTTCCCCAACTAAAATCAAACTTTAGCAATAATATTAATAATGGGCATTAGCGGCTAATATCAAAACCTCTCCCCTTGCAAAGGCGAGAACTTTAGTAACATTTTTTTAACCACCCCTTTACTGTTCCACACTGCTTCTCAGTTGAACTGAATTAAAATGCCAGTGATAGAAATACTGTCATCTGTTTAGGTGCAAATAAAAACAGTGAGAAAAAGCTATATATCTTTGCAAAGATTACTTTATCTGTAAGGAGTGGAGCCAATTCAAGTAAGAAGAAATGATATGGCAAAGCATAAATACCTTCAGAAATTAATGATGGGAGGGACTGGACCAGGCATAATTCAAATTCCACCTGTGTCATGAAGAGTGCATTCATGACTCCAGGTGTAAATGATTTCTGTCTCTTTCTGGGCTTCTGACATTTTCAGTACATCTCATGTTATAGCTGTTTGTAGAGGTCTGCTTTCTCCTATAAGACTTTGTTTTCCGATATTAAGTCTTATCTATTCAGTCATTCAGCTCATGACTACTTTATATAGGTGCCAGGGGAGACAATCAAGTTCATGAGGTCTTGCCCATACTGCCTATATAAATCATTACAAATCATTATCACGAGAGTATCCTTTTTATTATTCTCTCCTCAAAATATAGCATAAAGAGATGTTCAATAAACACATTATGAATGATGAAAACAATAATAGGATATGTCTACTTTCATACAAATATTATTATTCCAGACTGAAATTATTCCAAACTAGAATTCACATCATTAACTCTCCGGCTCTCAGGCTCCTGAACTACACCACTGCTTTCTGAGGTCTCTAGTTCACAGATGGTGAACCACGGGGCTTTTCAGTCCCTGTAACTGTGTGAGCCAATACTTTATATCGAATCTTTTTCACATATATGTATACACACACTCACATGACCTATATACATATATATATGATCTAAAGGATGTGTGTGCATGCATGTGTGTGTGTGTGTGTGTGTGTGTGTGTGTGTGTGTGTGTACCCTATTGGTTATGGTTCTTTGGAGAGCCCTAACTAATACAATCTACATTTTACAGGTGAGGAAACCTTTAGATATTAATTAAATGAAGCATCAGGAAGGAACCCAGGCACCCTGACCCTTACCTCTTTTTCCATAAGCACATACTGTGGAGCATACACTCTGCCTGGCGGTCTTGGCAAACCTCAGAGGTAACTGTGCTCCACGCCTGTGTGTGACTTTCTTTGTTTCATTTTCAATGTTGCTTTTCGCAAAACTTTGCAGTTCTAAAAAACCTACTGGAACACGTTAAACTGTCAGTTACATGTTAAATACATACCATCTGCTGCTGTGATTGTTTAAGCATAAAACACATTTATATCTGTTCCTCCTTTAGGGAAGTTAGTGCCTTATTCCAGATGGGAATTGATCTAAAATTCAATCCAGAAAGGAAATAAAAAAAAAAAGTAATATTAAAAATGTTCCTGGGGCGCCTTGGTGGCTCAGTCAGTTAAGCATCCAACTCTTGCTTCAGCTCGGGTCATGATCTCATGGTTCATGAGATTGAGTCTTGCCTGGGGCTCTGGGGTGACAGTATGGAGCCTGCTTGGGATTCTCTCTCTCTCTCTCTCTCTCTCTCTCTCTCTCTCTCAAAATAAATAAATTAACTTTAAAAAAGTTCTCCAGATTACTGTACCAAGTTACAGTTAGCATTGCTATTTCTTTAAGGCTATTGTGACACATAGGAAAAAAAATATATGTATATGTGTGTATATATATATATATACACACACACACACACCATATATATATATATATATGTATATAAATATAAACATTATATATATATATACATATATACATGTATACATACATACATATATATGAATGATATGGCTTGGGCTTCCTCACTGCACGGTGACCCCAGAGATGTTAATCTTTTTTGTGTTGTGGATTTGGGCTCTTAGTGGAGTGCTCTCTCCATTGAACAAGGCAGAAGCTTCAAGGTCTTTTGTGACCTAGACTCAAAAGCCACATAGATCGTTTCTGTGAGACTCCATTGATCCCTTCTGGCATATTTTATTTGTCAAAGCAGTTCCAGGCTGTCTAGATTCAGAGGAGAGAAAAGTGGCCTCACATCTTCATGGTGGAAGTGTCAAGATCACATAGTCATGTTCTCACTGGTTCCATAAAACCCATAAAACCTTTGGTCACAAATTATTTCATTTCTCCATTGTGCATAATATGCTTACTCCCCTCATAAGACACTTGAAGTTCTCACCCTATTATGGCATCAAACTCAGGGTCAAGGTCTAAGATAGCCACAGCTGTATCAGGTCCAAGTGTGGTTGATACCTCAGGTTCAATTGCTTTGGTATGGTTTCTCTTGACTTGAAGGCTTGTTAAACACACACACACACACACACACACACACACACACACACACCACAAAAAACTAAGATATCTGCTTCCCTCATACCCAACACACAATGGTGGGATAGGTACAGTATAACAGCAATAGCTACTTCAATTCAAAAGGGAAGAAAACAGGAGAAATACATGGCCATCACTGCTCTGTAGCAATGTTAAATCCAGCATGGTACTATTACTATCTTCTTGGTTAGGGCCCCACATGGCTCCCAAGGAATGGCCCCATGTCCATAAACTCTGCCCTATAACCACCTGCTTCACCAAGACATGCTTTTCTTGTCATAAGAAAGAACCTGTATTTGCAGGTACATAGTGGTTTTTTTTTTCAGCCTTTTCTCACACACACACACACACACACACACACACACAAAATAGAAGTCTAAATGTTCATTTTAGTTTGGGATTCTTACTGCCCTCTTTTAGCCCAACGTGGTACAACTTCTAAAGCTATGTAAGATTCTTGTATAATACTTTCTAATCTACCCCATTAGGCAAAAGCCACATCCACAAATATCCTCTGCATATACCTTGTCTACCTTGATATTTGGGATGCTTTTATAGGATAATACTCTTAAGATTTTTTTTCTTGTTTATTTGTTTTTGAGAGAGAGAGCACAAGCAGGGGAGGGGCAGAAAGAGAGGGAGAGACACAGAATCTGAAGCAGGCCACAGGCTCCAAGCTGTCAGTACAGAGCAGGACACAGCGCCTGAACCCACAGACTACAAAATCATGGCCTGAGTTGAAGTCAGATGCTTAACCAATTGGACTACCCAAGCACCCCCATTCTTAAGATATTTAGAATCCTTATTAGCAGAGAGGGCCTGCCAGGCACAACCTTAAGACTCTTTAAAATGTCTCTGTCTAGCTCAAAGTATCTACTTGGCACTGCCTTAGATTTCTGTAGGGTCTGAATAAGAGCTTTCAGAGTCACATTTATGGCTACATTTTAATTTTTGTCCTAAAACTTTTTCTTCTTTTCTTTTTTTAAATGTTTACTTTTTATTTTTATTTTTGAGAGAGAGAAAGACAAAGCATGAGCAGGGGAGGGGCAGAGAGAGAGGGAGACACAGAATCTGAAGCAGGATCCAGGCTCTGAGCTGGCAGCACAGAGCTCAACGCAGGGCTCGAACTCACAAACCATGAGATCATGATCTGAGCCAAAGTTGGACACTCAACTGACTGAGCCACCCAGGTGCCCTAACCTTTTCTTCTTTTAAGTCCAGCTTTCAGGTTGGAAAGATGGTCACGGACCATCCATGTATCTTCCAAATTCTATTAGAAAGCAAACAGTTTGTTCTTTAGTTCTTATCTCCCCATTAGTTTTTGTTTTTTTTTTATCATAGACAGTGAACAGAAGCCAGATGGTCCTTTCAATGTTCGGCCTGGAAGTCCTTTTAGCTACATTACCAAGTTCATGAGCTATGTTCCCTAGTTTCTGCATATCACATTTGGGGCTGTAACATCTTGCTAAAGATCACAGAGAAAGTATGTTTGTCCTGAAACTATAATGAAAATTGCTCTGGAACTATAACCGCAGTGTCAAAGTTCACCAAATGAACTTCTGGTTCATTTTTTTTTCATTACTATATAATCACGTATGGATGCCAGGCATCTGTAAAGATCAAATCTAGATAATAGAGACTGAAAACACTAAATGTTTCAAGGAATTAAAGATGGCTTTTAACTTCCGTTTGAACTCAGAATCATAAAATAAGTTAATCCTTTAGTTGGTCATCTGGTTAAGAAAGGATCCCCCAGGGTGACAGTGGTGACAGTGTGACTTTACTGTGACTTATATGTACCACTGCATAAAGAGTCTGGATCCTATCATTGAACAGAGCACTCTTCTGTGCCTTCCAATTTAGTTTCCAATTGTAATTTGTTGGATTTAACCAGTTTTTCAAGTCATGCTAGAATCTTATAAAAATAGTGCCCCCCCATTTCTTCTATATTTTATCCAATATAAATATCTTTACAATATTCTTCTAATCAGTCTCACACCACTTCTCTTGGGTTGCTGGCTTCATTATAATTCTATTTTTGAAGAAAAAGTATTTGACTTCTATTCCTCATAGCTGCCCTTTGCATAGACCCCAATTTAAAACTTTTAGTCTTTTATGTTCATCACTTAAGATGCAATATCAATAAGAAACTCAGTCTAAAAGTGCAAAACACTTTATTATTATCGGGGCATGTGCTTCTGGTCAGTCTCCAGGACTGATTTTCCTAACCATGAGAAACTGTACCCTTAAATACTCTTTTGAAGAGATTCAACCATACAGATGACAAATTTCTTGCTCTCCAAATGTAAGTGCGAATACACTTTATGGGAAAGATGAGGGAGAAATGAGAATCCGAGGCAAGTGTAATATAAATGAGGAAGCAACTATGGTCACCCATAGTCCCGAGTTTAGTAGATGATCACACAGCAGCACGAATAAAAAGTCATTTTTAGGACACTCTTCTTTGCCTATAAAAATGGTGCTGGCCTGGGACAAAATGAGTATTTCGTGGGAAGGTCAGTCTTTGAAAAGAACAGATCCTTGTTAACAGCCTGTTGACTTGCTTCCCCACCTCCATTTTCGAGCCCTACAGTTCCACGATATTTGATGCTAGTGTGATCCTTGTTACGTAGTTTATATGAAGCCATTCCTCTGGTAAGACTATGTTGATAACTCCCCGACTGTCCTCAAGAAAACATCCAAACTGCTTATTAGGACTTTGGGGAGGTGCATAATCTACTCCCCAGCCCTTGTGCTGCCACATGCCTCCTCACTCCTGCCTTTACTCTTCCTTCTACTCTCCACAACCCCTCACCCTGCCCCACTAATGAGAAACGGGCTGGCATTCAGTTCAGTTAAAACACTTCGTATCTTCTTCTTTGGGGATTTGGCGTATGCTGTTCTCTCTGCCTGGAAGCCTTTCCCTTGACCTTTCCTACCTCCACTCATGAACTTTGACTTTGTTAACCTCAATTCATAATAGACCACATTTTTTTCCCCCCGAGGAAGTCTGGATGAGGTGCTTCTTCCATATATCAACTCTGTGACCATACTTCCATCCTATCACATTATACCTACTGTTATTGTCATTTAATTGTCTATAGCCACACGAATTACATTGTTCAGCTTCACGAGGACTAAGATCTTTACTGTCTATTAACCACTCTCTCATACCAGAACAGAAAAATGTTCTCAATACATATTTTCAGAATGAATGGATGGAAAAATGAAAAAAAATATATATCAAGGAAAGAAAAAAAAGTATTTGGACAGCATATACTACTGGTAAGAATTATAATTATAAACAAGGGTGAAGTTTAAAAATTTTTAAATCCTTATTGACAATCTATTTCCTAAGATTATCTTCCTTTTTAATAACTATGACATTCACATCATTTGTAGTTTATAGCCAAATGGTATACAATGCATTTTTGTCAAATGTTATATAAATGTTGTCTACCTTACTGAACATATTTCAAGGGCTGAAACTACAACTCCGTGATTTTGCAGTTGCCAAAGATAACACCTGATACACTTACAAAGCCACACAGAGTAAGCACTCAATACTTGTTTTGACACCTAAAAATAATTTATATTTGTTACACGAGGATCTAGAGACTTTGCTATTTGTTTGTATACACAGAATACAGGCCTCTGTGGTTCCACTGATGTTTACGTTTGATGATCTCTTAGAGTTATAAAGTACATGTTACATTCTCTGAGGAGTCATAAAAAGAAATACACACCATCAGACGATGGTTGTAGAACGTGTTACCTCAAGACTTCTATTAGGTCACGAGAGCTGTAGCAGTTGTTTATCGTAGTTTTGATGGCAGGAACTGTAGTTTACCTATGTACCCCTGGTAGCTGGCATAGTGCCTGGCACTGAGCATATGCCCGATGCCCCCTATCCTCAATGCTGAAAAACTGGAAGCATTCCCTAAGGGTAAGGACATTTTAATAAAATGAATATTTTTTACGACAATAACACAACCACAAACATTTATGATATAGTCTTTTTTTTTTTTTTTTTTTTTAATTTTTTTTTTTTTTTTTCAACGTTTATTTATTTTTGGGACAGAGAAAGACAGAGCATGAACGGGGGAGGGACAGAGAGAGAGGGAGACACAGAATCGGAAACAGGCTCCAGGCTCCGAGCCATCAGCCCAGAGCCTGACGCGGGGCTCGAACTCACGGACCGTGAGATCGTGACCTGGCTGAAGTCGGACGCTTAACCGACTGCGCCACCCAGGCGCCCCTATGATATAGTCTTAAGTTGCACTAAAAGTCCAGTCTAATAACCTCCTGCTTGGTGTTCCTGATTCTACCCTTATTGTTTCACTCACATCCAAACTCCCATTATCTGTTCTTGGAGTGGTCAGGGAACCTTTGGAAAAGATGTATTAGATCCTAGTCCTCTGCTGTGAAAAACTTTTCAGAAAATTCTGTCACACTCCCTGGTGGCTGCATAATTCATGATGCACTCCTGTCCACCACTCTGAACTCAATTCATCTACATACTTCAATCTCTTTTTGCCACATGACATAATACTGACTAAAATACAATTATATTTTGATCTGCATCTATTGTGTGTTTCCCTCACTACTACGTATACTCCGTGACAAGACAAAACAAAACAGAACAAAACAAAACAAAAAATAAGAAACCCCACCTTGTCTGTCTTGGTTACTTCTGTGTCCTTAGTGCCCAGAAGTGAGTAGCCCATAGTAGGCACTCAGGAAATGTGTACTAAAAATCAGTGAGTTAATAATTTAGAACATACAATCGAAATACAGACATTTCAAGTGAAAATATAAATGCTCATGCTCAATGCAAATTAGGAAATTAGTGAATGATTTCCGGGGGAGACAGTGTAATAGAAGGATCCTGGGCTCACCTCATTTCATGGATCCACCTAGATAATACCCACATCGGTGATAATGACCCAGAAAATGACCCAAAGGTCATAAAACACTCTCCATAGCTAAACGTAGAAAAGAGGCCACATCAAAGAGGGTAAGAAGGGCACAAAAACTGACCCATGAAATTGTCCAGGGGGGGGGGCACCACAAGCACGGAAGAGGGGAGTAGCAGCCCACACACACCAGGCACCTCAGAAATAGGGGATCCACACTGGGAAGACGGATCCCCATAATGTTTGGCTTTGAAAACCGGAGGGGGTTAACTTCATGAGTTCTTCAGGGGTGTTCAAAACCTGGATCTTTAAAAATCAGTGGCTTGGCTGTCAGAGAGCCAGAGGGTGATAGGAAATTGAGCTCCACCCTTAAAAAAAAAAAACAAAACAAAACAGGATAATAAACAGCCCCAGTAAGACACAGCACAGAAGCAGCAGTTTGAAAAATGCCTGGGATATTCAGGAAGGAGATTTCTTTACTAATCTCAGAGAGTGTTCTGGAGGGGGAGAGACCTTTAAGAGATTTCTCCAGAAGGAAAAGATCCGGAAGGCACCATTTTCCTCCCCTGCCCCCTTAACCTAGATACACAGACACCTGTGGGAAACAGCACAGCCTGCACAATTTTGCTAACAGCACGACCCACCCCCATGCTTTTGTGCATACCTGACAGGTCCACAGCAGCTATGGATCCCTTCCCACAGCAGACCAGTGCAAACATTGCTGGCACCACATGCCACACCCTCACACACAGAAACAAGAAATCTGCCTGACAGAAAATTAAAGTAATAGTCATAAAGATACTCACCGAATTTGAGACAAGAATGGAGGACCTCAATGAGACCCTCAACAAAGAGACAGAAAACAAACAACCAATCAGAAATGAAGCACTGATTAACTGGAGTTAAAAAATACACTAGAGGGAATAAATAGTAGACTAAAGGAATAAGAAGAATGGATCGGTGACCTGGAGAACACAGTGATGGAAAGCAATCAAGCTGAACAGGAGGGAGAAAGATAATTTAAAAAATGAAAGTAGATTTGGGGAACTCAGTGGCACCATCAAGCATAATAATATTTACATTATAGGGCTCCCAGAAGGAGAAGAGAGAGAAAATGGAGCAGAATATTTATTCGAAGAAATAATAGCTAAACACTTCCCTAATCTGGGGAAGGAAACAAAAAATCTAGATCTAGGAGGCACAGAGATGCCCAATAAAATGAACCCAAAGAGGTCCACACAAAGACACATAGTGTGGGGAATAAGTTTAGGAATTCCCTGAGCCCACACTGATAAGGCATAAAGGCATAAAGCCATAAAGAATTAGAAAGCCATAGAAGGCTCACACCCAAGTTTGGGTAAACAAGATTGGGTAAATAAGTATAGAGAAGGTGGGGAAGAAGCCCCAGTATAGAGAGGGAGGGGAATAGGCCCCAATAGAACAAAGGTATATGAAATAAACAAGATTAAGTATTCAGGGAGAAAGTGCACCCCCCTCTCCCAGTTTAGTACTATAGCAGAAAGCTGCTTTTACAGGAAGGACCAAATAAGGTAAACAGGTAAAAAGGGCTATAAACCACTGCAGGGCAAAGTTGCCAGGAGCAGAACTAATTAACAAAAGAAAGGTACCTTGTTAACCCTAACTTTACATGTTCTGTCTTATCCCCTAGGCTAGCTAAGATACACAGACAGGGCACTTCCCACTTGCCATTAACAACCATTTGCCCATCCACCTGGCGCCAGCATTTTGTTTTGTATTAACCCAAATCCCTAACCCCAAATATCTTCAAGACCCCTTTCCCTCACATCCATGAGTTAATGTTCACAGTTTCATTGTCTCTTTGTGCACGTCCATTACCATGTTTGTAAGCCTTCTGATCCTAATAAAAGCGGAACAAGGACCCTTAATCGGGACTCTTGTCTTTTCCCGGACATTAGCCATCTCTCACTTTTAATCCTGCATCCGCTCTCTTGCTGGACAAGAGAAAACTTATTATGACTTAGAGTCTATGACAACATAGTAATTAAAATGGCAAAAAGCAGTGATAAAGAGAGAATTTTAAAAGCAGCACAAGAAAAAACAAAACAAACAAACAAACAAAAAACCCAAAAACCAAAAAAAACAGTTGCATACAAGGGAAACTGCATAAGGCTATGGGCTGTTTTTCAGCAGAAATTTTGCATGCCAGAAGGGAATGGCATAGTATATTCAAAGTGCTGAAAAAACAAACAAACAAACAAATAGGAAAAGCAGAGCCAGGAACACTATCAGTTAGTGTTCAGCTGAGCTATCATTCAAAATAAAAACTGAGATAAACAGTTTCCAAGATAATAGTTAAAGGAACACATTTAGGAATACCACTAAACTAGTCCTATAAGAAATGTTAAAGTAGACTCTTTGAGTGGAAAGATCTTAAGTAGGAGTAAGAAAAGTAGGAAGAGCAAAAGCAGTAAAAACAAGTATATCTACAAAAATCAGTCATGGGTTTCACAAAATAAAAGGATATACAGTATAACAACATATGCCTAAAATTGGGGAGGGGGGAGGAGTAAATAGGGGTTCAAACTTAAGAAACAAACTTAATATAGACTGCTATAGGCAGAAGTTATATACAAGCCTTATGGTAACCACAAATAAAAAAACTAGTAATGTATATGCAAAAAAAAAAAAAAAAAAAAATTAAAGAGAAAGAAATCCAAGTATATCACTAAAGAAAGCCAGCAAACTGTGAGAGAAGGAAGCAAGAGAAGAAAGGGCAGAAAACTATAAGTACATACCTATCAATAATTACTTTGACTGTGAATGGACTAATCAAAAGACAAACAGCAACAGGAATAATAAAAAAGCAAGACCCATCTATACGCTGCCTACAAGATACTCATTTCAGAACTAAAGACACATGCAAATTGCAAGTAGAAGGATGGAAAAGCAATTATCATACAAATGAAAGTGAAAAGAAAGCCAGGGTAGCAGTACTTATATCAGACACAATACACTTGAAAAAAAGACTGTAAGAAGAGACAAAGAAGGACACTATCTAAGGGGAAAAATTCAACAAGAATGAATATATATATATATATATATATATATATATATATATGAATTGTAAATATTTATGATCCAACGTGGGAACATCCAAATACATAAACCAGATATAACAAACATAAAGGAAGCATCTGATAGTAATACAATAATAGTAGGTGACCTTTGCACCCCAATTACATCACTGGGTAGATCATCCAAAAAGAAAAGCAACAAGGCAATAGTGGCTTTAAATGACCCGTTGGACCAGATGGATCTAACAGATATATTCCAAACATTCAATCTCAAAATAGCAGAATACACATTCTTTTCAAATACACAGGGAACATTCTCCAGATGAGATCACATATTTGGTCACAAAACAAATCTCAACAAATTAAATTGAAGTTATACCATGCATCCTTTCCAAACACAATGATATGAAACTGAAAACCAGCCACAGAAAAAATATGGAAAGAACATAAATGCATTGAAGATAAATCACATGCTACAAAACAATGAATGGGTCAATGAAGAAATCAAAGTGGAAACCAGAAAACACATGGAGACAAATTAAAATGAAAATACAATGAATCTAAATCTTTGGGATGCAGTAAAAGCGGTTCTAAGAGGGAACTTTATAGCAATCCAGGCCTACTTAGAGAAGAAAAATCTCAAATAAACAACCTAACCTTAAACTTAAAGGAGTTAGAAAAAGGAGAACAACAAAAAAAGCCCAAAAGCAGAAAAAAAAAAAGATAAGATTAGAGCTGAACTAAACAAAATAGAAACTAAAAAAGAAGAAAAAAGAGATGAGAGAAACAGATGAGAGAGAGCCAGAGAGAGAACCACAGAAAGAGATAGAGATGACTCAAATAAATGAAATCATAAATAAAAGAGGAGAAGTAACAACTGACACCACAGAAACACAAAAAATTCTAACAGAATATTATGAAAAAAATATATACCGACACATTAGACAACCTAGAAGAAATGGGTAAATTTCTAGAAACACATAATCTCCCAAAGCTGAACCAGGAAGAAATAGAAAATGTAAACAGACTGATAATCGGTATTAAATTGAATCAGTAATCAGAAAAAAACAATCAAACAAACAAACAAAAACCCCAACTCCCAACAAGTTCAGGACCAGATAGTTTCATAGGTAAATTCTACCAAATATTTCTTTTTCTTTTTTTTTAAGTGTATATATTTATTTTGAGAGAGAGAGAGCACAAACATAGGGGAAAGGCAGACAGAGAGAGAGAGAGAGAGAGAGAGAGAGAGAGAGAGAGAATGCCAAGCAGGCTCCACACTGTCAGCACAGAGCCCTATGTGGAGCTCAATCTCATGAACCATGAGATCACGACCTAAGCTGAAATCAAGAGTCAGACAATAAACCAGCTGAGCCACCCAGATGCCCCTCTGCCAAATATTTAAAGAAAAGTTAATACCAATTCTTCTCAAACTACTAAAAAAAATAAAAAGTTTTCAAATTCATTTTATGAGGCCAGCATTACCTTGATACCCAAACCAGATAAAGATAAAATGAAAAAGAGAACTATAAGCCAATATCTTTGAACTACAAGAGGACATAGATATAAAAATTGCCAACAAAATACTAGCAAACCCAAACCAAAAATACATTAAAAAATAATCATTCATCATGATCAAGTGGGATTTACTCCTGGAATGCAAGTGTGGTTCAATATTTGCAAATCAATCAACGTGATACATCATATCAACAGGAGAAAGGATACAAATCATATGATCATTTCCACAGACGAACAAGCAGCATTTGGTAAAGTACAACATCCATTCATACTAAAAATCCTCAACAAAGCAGGCTTAGAAGGAACATATTTCAACATAATAAAGACTATCTATGAAAAACCCATAGCCAACATCATATCCAATGAGGAAATCTGAAGGCTTTCCTCCTAAGGTCAAGAATAAGACAAGGATGTCCACTCTCACCACTTTTACTCAACATAGTACTGGAAGCCCTAGCCACAGCAATCAAACTACAACAAGAAATAAAAGACATCCAAATTGGTAAGAAAAAACTAAAATATTCACTATTTGCAAATGACATGATACTATGTATGGAAAACCCTAAATATTCTACCAGAAACACTACTAGAACTGATAAAGGAATTCAGTAAGGTTGCAGGATACAAAATCAATATACAGAAATTCGTTGCATTTCTATACACTAATAAAGAAGCATTAGAAAGAGAAAATAAGAAACAATACCATTTACAATAGCACCAAAAATAATAAAACACCTAGGATAAACTTAACCAAAGAGGTGAAAAGACCTGACTCTGAGAATTATAAAACACTGATTAAGGAAACTGAAGATGACACACAAAAAAATGTAAAGAGATTCCATGTTCATGCATTGGGAGAACAAATGTTGTTAAAATATTCAAGTTACCCAATGAAGTTTATAGATTTGATGCAATCCCTGTGAAAATACCATCAGTATCTTTCACAGAAGTAGAAAAATTTATCCTAAAATTTGTATGAAACTACAAAAGACCCCAAAAAGCCATAGCAATCTTGAAAAAGAACAAAGCTATAAGTATTACAGTCCCAAATTTCAAGATACACTACAAAGCCATAGTAGTCAAAACAGTATCATATTGGCACAAAAATAGACACATGGATCAATAGAAGAGAATAGAGAGCCTAGAAATAAACTGACAATTATATGGTCAATTAATCTTCAACAAAGAAGGCAAGGATATGCAATGGGAAAAAAAGGTAATTCTTCAACAAATGGTGCTAAGAAAACTGGAGAGCTACATGCAAAAGAATGAAACTGGACCACTTTCTTACACCATACACAAAAGTAAACTCAATGCATCAAGGACCTAAAATGTGAGACCTGAAACCATAAAAATCCTAAAAGAGAGCACAGGTAGTAATTTCTCTGACATCAGCCACAGCAAAATTTTTCTAGATATGTCTCCTGAGGCAAGGAAGACATAAGCAAAAATAAACTATTGGCACTACCTCAAAAAAAAAAAAAAAATCCTCTGCAGAGCAAAGGAAACTATCAGCAGCACTACAAGACAACCTACTGACTGGGAGAAGATATCTATAAATGATATATGTGATATGGAGTTAGTATCCAAAATATACAAAGAACACATACAACTCAACCCACCCACCCACACACACACAAATAAATTTTAAAAAGTGGGCAGAAGACATGAACAGACAATTCTCCAAAGGCATCCAGATGGCCAACAGACACATGAAAAGATGCTCAACATCACTCATCATCAGGTAAATACAAATCAAAAACACAAAAAACAACAAGCGTTGGTTTTCAACGCTTTCTTTGGAGAAAAAAGGAATCTTTGTGCACTGTTGGTGGGACATATATGTATATATGTACATATGTATACACACAATGGAATATTAGCCATAAAAAATGAAATCTTGCCATTTGCAAGGATGTGGATAGATTGAGAAAATCATGCTAAGTGAAATAAGTCAGTCACAGAAACACAAATACCATGTGATACTCATATGTGGAATCTAAAAAGAAGAAGAAGAAGAAGAAGAAGAAGAAGAAGAAGAAGAAGAAGAAGAAGAAGAAGAGGAGGAGACAAAAAAAGAGACAAACAACAACAGGAATGACTCTTAAATACGGAAAACAAATAGTGGTTATCAGAGGGGACTTGAGGGGTATGGGTGAAAAAGGTGAAGGGGATTAAAAGTACACTTGTGATGATGAGTACTTAGTAATGTACAGAATTGTTGAATCACTATATTGTACACCCAAAACTAATATAATGCTCTATGTTAATTATACTGGAATAAAAATTAAAAAAAAATAATTGTACAAAGAGGTGGGTGTTACTGTAACTTACACCTCCATATACCTGATTTTTACAAGGGATGTTCAGGGGGAAAAAAAAGAAAACAAAAAGAAAATTAGTAGAACTATGTATGTTATATTAACTGACAAACAGAATATAATTAAACATAGTATTTATGATTTCTCAGAAGTAGAGTAAAATATGTCATTTTAGCACAATTACTAAAACAAAACAACTATACTTGTTTAAATGAACCTTAATATAGAAGGGATCGAGGATAATCAATACAATTATCTTTCACATAGATCAACTAGATAAATGAAATGTAATCTCCATTTAATACTAAAAAATTACACCAAAATTTTATTTTCTGTTTTGAAAACAGTGAAAAAAATTAATCTCTTTGAGGGTGTTGGGGCTGATGTTTTCTATCTATATTAGTATTGTTTTGCAAAGACTCTTTTGTTAGATCAAAAATTAGACTGCTCAGACTCAGATCACACATTGTATTTCCTTGTATTGCCTGGAAGACTTACATAAAAATAGTTTCTCCAAACCTTGTAAAGTCTGTGTAGTTAGATATTTAAGCACATTAAGAAGTATAGAGTACTAAAATAAAAAAAAAATGGGAGAATACAGATCACTTGCTAAAAGTCTTGGTGTTAATTCTATCACCTGTAGGTCACACTCAGTATTTATGAAATACATTTTCAGACACCAAAGATCAAAAAAAAAAAAAAAATCCAGATTTGAATATACAGTGTCAGAATGAGGATATAAATTCTAACTAGGGATAAATAGATTATGGATAGGATCCTCTGTCTATGCTGAAAAACAACCTCTTGGCAGAAAACTGAAGAAATCTGATTTGTTGATAATTAATCAATTAAATGGTAACCCCAGTTTTCAGTGGGGAAAGACTGATTTACTTAAAAATATTGTTTTGCCTTTTTGTTGTAAGAATTTTATGCGTTCTCCACTGAAAGTAATACCAAATTCATTTGTTAATAATACAAATGGTAATACCAATAATAAGAAAAAAGTTACAGTTAATATGTACATAGTACTTTGCAATATAAACATTTTTCACATTATATCAGGTGAAATTATCAAATAAGGAGTCATGTTTTTTAAGAAGATAACCTTGAAAGAAAAATAATCATGATATGATATGGGAATGTTAAATGTCCAACAGATACAGTTTGAGGATGGTGGAGGGGATGATTTGGACCAAAGGATTGCTATTATCAACTGTTCAAAAGAATACACAAATTTTAATTTAAATGCCAAGGCATTCCAATTTAATTTTTAAAATATAACAAAACTAAACTTAAAAAGAAGGTATTAAAACTATTCCATTTGCTTCAGGAATATTCTATAATAACGGGAAACTCTGCAGGAAAAAAAATACATATTCCATAGCAGTTATTAAAACTAATTTAATACCCATGCTAATATTTATACTAATATTAATAGCAGTTATTAAAACTAGTCTAAAACTCCATGATTTAGGGCCAATCTAGTTGGATACATAAATCAATAGAAAGGATTAGAAAGCTCAGAAGTAGAAACAAGTATGTATAAATGGGAAAGTAAACTTATTTAGTAACTAGTATTATCCGACTAGTTATTCATTTGGGAAAACAAAAATGAAATTAAGTTTAAAAAATCCCTTCCTCTTTAAATTTTACATCAAAATTAATTCTAGAAAAAAATTATAAAAGGAATTTTAAGTCTCATGTCTGCTGGTATGCATTTGTGAGGCCAACAGAGACTACCCGTGCTCACAAAACATATGTGCTGCTCTCTTGTATTCCCTAGACAGTCTTGCAGTTCCGTAGTCCATGTGAATGTACATTCTTGCCCCAAAAAAGTGAATGGAAAAGACCCATACAACTTCCAGGTCAAATTGGTTAAGGGTATTATACATGGTCCTCAATGATCATCCTTCCTTCTTTCTGTTGGTCTAATGACTCTAGGTGAGCTCAAGCCCACAAGATGGTGGGGCCACAAATGATAAAGCAGCCTACTCTGGGTCACCATTCAAACATGAACTGTCTAACCCAAATGGACCATAAAATGAGTCTTAAATCAATCCTCATTATAGTAATCCTTGAAATTTCAATCTTGTTTTTTAACAGCAGCCTGACCTAACCAGAAATCAGTACAAATACTAAGTTCCGGGTCATAATATGTGCCTCCTGAGATAGCAGTTCTAGGGGAAGGGGGTGGAAATGAAAACATTTTTATGTGGTGGTCTCTGAATTTAATGAGGTATTAATAAAGAAATGTGAGTCCTAGAAAGAACTGGCCTGCATGTCAGCAGAAACACAAAGAAATAAAGAGAGTTCCAGAATTTAGGCCTTAGGGAACTGAAAATTTCTAAGTGATTGGATTTTAAAATCATTTGAATAACAGAGGCTGAGAAAGCTTCTTAGTTCAATCATGTGACTGAAGTCAATAGCCAGATTAAAAGGGAGGCTTTCCCATTCAGAGTTTTAGTCTCAAAGTAGCTATCTTTTATTTGAAACAGATGAAGAAGTGGTTAACAGAAATATAAAGTAACATAGAAGTTAATCAGATCTCTGAATGTGACTCTGGAACATGAAACCAATTTAAAGCAAACAGAATAGAAACTATCCATATTTTTAAGGGAATTTTTTGCTAATGAACTCAAAGGCCCAGATTAAAAATTGCTTTGACTTTTTAACACTTCAACATACATTTATGGCACTACCTCACACCAGACACAAAAAGTAACTAAAAACTGACCAAGTCCTAAACAAGTTAAAACAATAAAACTCTTATTAAAAAAAAAAAAAAAAACAAAACAAAAACAAAACAAAAAAAAAAACTTAAGTGTAAATCTTCATGACCTTGAACTAGGCAATGATTCCTTAGAAATAACACCAGGGGTGCCTGGGTGGCTCAGTCGGTTAAGTGCCCACCTCTTGGGATTCTCTCTCTCCCTCTCTCTCTCTCTCTCTCTCTCTCTCTCTCTCTGCCCCTCTCCCACTTTCTCTTTCTCTCAAAATAAACAAACATTAAAAAAAACCATGAAAAGCACAAGAAACAAAAATCAAATAATTTATATTTAATCAACATTTTAAACTTCTGTGCTTCAAAAGATACAATCAATAAAATGAAAATACCAGACAAGGAATGAGGTTAATTATTTGCAAATCATCTATCTAATAAGGGACTAGTATCCAGAATATATAAAGAACACTTAGAACTCAACTAATAAAATGAAAAATGGCCCAAATGAACAACAGCCAGATGATGTTAATAGACATTTCTCCAAAGAAAATATACAAGTAGCCAATAAGCATATGAAAAGATGCTTGATATCATTAGTTATTAGGGTAATATAAATTAAAACCACAATGATATACCATTTACACACACTAGGATGGTTAGAATTTTAAAACATGGATAATAATAAACACTTGAAACCCTCATACGTTGCTATTGGGAATGTAAAATTATGCAGTTGCTGATAAAAGAAGTTTTTGCCCATTCCTCAAACAGTGAAAGATAGAATTACCATATGATCCATCAATTCCACTCCTATGTATATGCCTAAGATACTTTTAAAATACATATTAATACAAAAATTGTACATGAATTTTCATGGCAGATTAATAGAAACAATGGAAATAATCCAAATACCCAATAGTTTATGTATGGATAAAGAAAAGGTAGTTTATTCATGCAATGGATCTTAATTTAGTCATAAAAACTAATGAAGTACTGATACAGCCTACAATACGGATGGACATTAAAAATATTAAAAGAGATGAAAGAAGACAAACACAAAAAGAACACATATTATATAATTCCATTAACGTAAAATATTATAATATGCAAGTCTAAAGAGAGCAGAAGTAGACGAGTGGTTTTCAGGGAGCAGGGGAGGGGAGAAGAGGAAGGAGCTCATAATGACTATGGGGTTTTAATTTGGGGTAATGCAATATTCTGAAATGAGACAGTGCAGATGACTGCACAACTCTGTGAATAGAATCCACTGAATTATACCCTATGAAATAGATTTTATATGTACCATATGACGTCATGGTATTTTTCAAGAATAGGAGGTAGCTAGTGGGATTTTAAAAGCTGTTTCATCCCGAGAAGAATAAACAAGGCTGAAATTTACTAATCATGCTCTACAATTTCTCTTCTACTTTCACCTGAGCCTTCTTCAAAAGTGAGTACTCAAAGTGAGTAGGGCCATAAGAGAAAGGTGTGAAAGTACTGCCCCGATAAAGGCATGCAGCTAAAGAGGCAAGAGGGAGCTCAAAGGCAAACCACTGCCCACTCACCAACTGTAGACCCTGGCACACAGTTTCAACTGCCTAGAGTAAGGGGTGTGTGTTCTAATATGCACAAAGGTGTTATATGGCTGAGCTTTAACTAACAAGAACAGTGGAGAAAAAGGAGATATCTGCTATTTCAATACCATGCTCATTTATATTTCAAGGTAAAGACAACTCTATAATTATGAAAATTGAATGACAGCAATTCCAGGCAAGTCCTCATGAAAATATTTGATACAGATATGTGCATATCTTCCTAAAATGACTTATTTAACCCTAATTCACTAAAATTGATTACCTAAATGAAATAGGTCAGCAAAGATGGCAAAGGGAGGGGTGCCTGGGATGGCTCAGTCGGTTAAGCATCCAACTCTTGGTTTCGGCTCAGGTTACGATCTCACTCTTCGGGAGTTTGAGCCCTGTATTAGACTCTGTGCTGACAGTGCAGAGCCTGCCTGGGATTCTCTCTCTCTCTCTCTCTCTCCCTCTCTCTCTGCCTCTGCTGTTGCTCACGCTCTCCTTTCTCTCCAAATAATAAACTTAAAAAAAAAAAGATGGCAAAGGGAACTAAATGCATATATTAATAAGCATTAGAAACAGTCTGCTTTCAGTTTTCTTCACATATTTGCTACAAGTAACATCCATTTCTGTATAAAGCTTTTCCACAAATATATATATATATATATATATATATATAAAAACATTAAATATGTAACAATTTATGAACTGTGAGTTGGGCATATGCACAAAAGTAATAGGACATCCCAAGAGACAAAATATATTATAAAATATAAGATTATTAAGTATATTTTGGTACAATTGTTGTTGATGAAATAAGTCTGGCATTTCTTATACAAGCTTCAGATTAAGACTAAAATTTACCATTTTCACCACACATAATGAATTTCATCTTTACACAAAATGCATTTAGTTAATAAACACCAATATTAGTGTTCTCATTTTTAAAATTTTCTACACTTTATTTTTTAAATGAAATCAGGGTGAAATGTGAAAACAAATTATTCAACAAATTTACTAGCATGTCAACAATTTACTTAAAAAGATGTCAACTTAAAACTAACCTACCAGCTATCTGTCCTTGAGATTGGCAAAAACATCTCATGTGTATTCCACTGACGTCAGCTTGGGTTATAAGACAATATTTTGGGTGTCAATCTACAATGTATGAAAGTGAATTCTCCAACTATCAAAGCATATAGTACCTCTAATTATTTTCCAATTGATGTAGAATGAAAAAAAAAATAACACAGCATACATACCTCTGGGTGACACTGGGTTAGGTACATAATTTGTCTGATTGTTACATACTGATGAGCCTTTGAGAGACGTATAGTGAACTTCAAAAAAGTTGATTCAATATTAAAATTATAATGATTGATTCAGGGTAGTAGAGAAAAATAAGTTTTATATTAGTTAAAAACAGGTTTATATTAGTTAATTGAAAATGCCCCCACAAAACCATTATGAAGGTAATTGCCATATATAGCTAGTGAAATCATTGCTACATAATGGTGTTCTGACTTACTTGCTGTAGCATATTTGTATAGCAGACATTGTGTTAAAAAAATAGGGATAATTAATAGGAAAATTATTTTCCGAAAACATAATTTTAATCATTCTATGTGCAAATTAAAAATCCAGTACATTGCCATCTTCTCTATTTGAGTTTGCACCAAGATATAACTGGTAATAACCAAAGGAGAAAGTTACCATGGTGTCCTCACACAACTCTAACAGAAGAGCTATCAGTGTTAAAAGGGAGAAGATTCGCAACTTTGAGTTGGGTGTTCTGATAGTAATGTATGCCAAATAAATTATCTTGGCATGGATGCTTTGGTTTCCATAGAGAATAAAAATGTACTCATCCGGGACAATATTTTTCCTACTTTCCCTCAATTTCTATTGCCAAGGAAAGAATGTCACCAATCACCATTTTTTTGGCATTTAATAACAGTGACTAACTAATACAATGAGTGCTTTCTGAAACTAAGATGTTATTTGAAAAGAAATATTTTTAGTATAGCAATATTAATAGCCTGTGAATTCTTTTTCATCCTGTTTTCAGCATGTGAACAAATTATATTACCAACAATGAAGACAAAAAATAGAGTGTCTAGTGAGACAGTGTGGTAACTAATGGAACAATCTAGAAATATGAATGCAGTTTTAGCACACTTTTGGTCAAATGCGAGACAAAATTTCAATATCAATTTATAAAAAACAGCTTATAAATTTCTAAACGACTTGCATCAGAGTCAACTTAGAAGTATTATTCAAAGAAAGCACCATAAGGAAATAATTTCAAGAGAGGAATAAGCTGGAATACAAAAGGAGTGATGTCCTGATATATGTTATATACAATTACAGAACCTTAATGACAGTGGATCCACAATGCCTATGAACAATAGTTTCAAAATTTTGTCCTATGTCAACAGAACATGGTCATAAAAATGTTTTTAGAAAGTACCTGAAAAAATTATTTTCATAGTCAAATAAGATAGGCAAGGATTACATTTAAAAAATTAAACACATTTCAGTTACCTATAGTAATTCACAATTACTATAGTGTGCTTTTAATGTGTCAATATGCATTGCAAATCTTCTAGAAGGAGATAGAGTAAGTAGCATTTCCCAACTACATTATACATCAATTTAGGAGACTAGTGTTATACTTTCTAATTTTTTTAAGTCAGTTCTTAAAAATGTCCGTTTCTGAAAAATGATGGCTCACTTTACAGAAGTGTAAGATGTTCTCACTTTACAGAAGAAAAACTAACTTACAAAGGGATATTATTCTATACATGAATAGGCAAATGAAAACAAATCAGAACCCTGAAATGTAGAGTTTTATCATCTTCTTCTAAGATATGTGAAACACTTATCCAAATTGAGCAATACGCATTTCTTGAATATTGTGGAATTTTTATTCCAATTTCTACAATCAAAATAAGAAACAACTCCATATGGTGTGTCCACAGGGATTTGAACCCTCGGAATTTAGACTAAAGTGACAAAAGTTACAAATGGAAATAACAAAAAATCAACGTAAAATAGAAGCTTTATATTAGCCATCAAAAAATAAATATTATTTTTTATTAAGTTTATTTGAGAGAGAGAGCATGAACAGTAGGGGGGCAGAGAGACAGGGAGAGAGAGAGATCCCAAGAAGGGTCAGGCCTGTCAGTGCAGAACCCCAATGGGGGGCTCAAACTCATGAACTGTGAGATCATGACCTGAGCCAAAACCAAGATTCGACTGAGCCACCCAGGTGCCCCTAAAAAATAAATATTATTAAGCAAAGTTTAACCACTTCAGATATCTTCTGAGGTTCTTTAGGATGTAAAATGTGTTAGTTAACTTCAACACCTTACCTAAGAGTTCTGCTAATTCTCAAGAACTTTAACTCTTCCGGTCATTTCTTATTATAATGCTTTGATAATAAGTTGCATGATCTCCTGCCTTGAGGCTATTCTTTTTTTGTCATCTGTTACCACTGGTAAGAAGCATAAAGCCCAATGAAGAACTTGTTGCTCCAGAAGGCAATCCTCTGCCTGTAGACTTGAAGATACAAAAGAGAGCTGAATTATGGTGTCACCCTTAAAACGGGTTATGGGACACACCTACTTTTAAAGGACCTTGGGCCACACCCACCACTACAGATGCCTCATTGCCTTATCTCTGTGGGAAAATAGTCCAACACTTTCTTCCTATGACTCCCTTCTATTTTTCCCCTCAACTCCTGCTAATTTCCAAGGCAGAGTTGGTCCTTGAAAGCTAACAGCACATGGTCTCATTTTTAAAGGCTTCATTTTTGTAATAGTAACTTTAGGTTTGCAGAAAAATTAACGCAAAAATATAAAGATTGCCATATACTTCCTGCCCCCACGCATGCAGAGCCTCCCCAGGTAGCATCCCCCATTAGAGAGGTACATTTGGTACAGCCGATGAAGCTACACTGAAACACCATTATCACTCAAATTCATAGTTTGTGAGGGTTCACTCTTGGTGCTGTCCATTGTAGATTTTGACAAATATAAAATGATACACAGCGCCATTATAGTATCACACAGAGTAATTGCACTGCCCTAAAAATCCTCTGTGCTCTGCCTGTACATCCCTCCATCCCTAATCCCCAAGGCCTCCACTTTTATGATCAAATATATCTATGAAATATATTCCTAAATCAAGACAGCCTCATATAAATGCACTGCTAATCCTACTAGAGTAAATCCTAAAGTAGGTAACACATTACATACACCATTAGATAAAACCTAAGATATAAAACATGAGATACTGTTTTTAAAAAAAAAAACAGGGATAATAGGGGAATTATTTTCCTAAAGCTTAATTCTAATTATTCTATCTGCAAATTTAAAAAAATCTAATACACTGACATCTTCTGCACCCCAAATATATAATAATTATAGGTAAAGTATAACTTAAAGGATTTAAGAGATTTCTACTTTCAGGTAAGATGGAAAACAAGTAACAAATATAATCCCTCCACAAAACATGAGTAGAAAACAAAGAAAAAGGTACATCAGCTGCTTTTAGATATTTGATAATAGGCAGAGCAGGACTCCAATTTCTGAGAAAACAATAGCAACAACAACAAAAACAAATGAGGTGAGCCTTGTGATCCTAATGGCTTTTTCACTGAGACATTTTTGGACTGCAGGGGCAAGGGTGGAAAACCCTACGGAACGCAGCAGACGATTCTGAGAAGGAAGAAATTGGAATTCTCGGAAGCTGGGGAAGCTAGAATTTGCAGGTTGAAGTACCAGAGAGGAGGGAACTATAGAGAGAGAGCTGCAGACATCTGCTAGATATCCTCTTGAGTCTTTCATGAGCACTAGACCATTGAAATTAAATAGAACAAGACAAAAACCAAACACAGAATTACAAGATAAAAATTCTCAGAACTCAAACAAGTTCAAGAGAGACATTCAAGTTCTGGAGAGTAGTTAATGATCCCCTGACACAGTACAGATACCAGAGAGTCAAGTTGTATTAATTAGCTGATACAGAGGGAAGATTACCCTACACACACCCTAGCAAATATGAAAACAGGTATCAAATTAATCTGGAAGTCAATTAACTGCCTGAAATTAGCAAACCCCAACACTTTTTAGGGAAGTCAGCAAAATTCACACACTGCACAATGTAATATAACTGTCCAGCATCCAAAAATAGTTACTAGAAATGCCAAATGTACAAAAACGTGACTCATCACAAATAAAAAACATGAACTAATATAACCAGACATAGAAATAGCCATAATGTAAAGAGAATTTGTAAAACCAGGATAAAACATCAATTAAACACATAATCACATAAACAAATAAATATTTAAAGGAAAACATGGACCTAATGAGGAAGGAAATGACAGAAACAAAGTTAAGACAAACTTGGAGTTGAAAAAGTAGTTTAAATGAACAATTCTCTAAATGAGATAAACACCTGACTAGTCACAGAAGGAAAAAAAAATCAGTGAACTTGAGTTAGTGATAGACTGAACATTTTAGTAAACAGACAAAAACACAAACACAAAGGACAAACCCCAGTGTAATCTTCAGCAATCTAACGCACTAGGAAATGGAGTTCTAGTAACAAACAAGGGGAGGGTACACAAAATATTTCAAATGAAAATGTCCAGAAATCATCCAATTTTGGGGCTGTGAGCCCATAAAAATGATGGGCTCACAGATTCAAAAGCAAAATATATCAACGTTATATGTAACACGCCCAGGTACACATACAAAGCACACACCGAAGCTCTTCATGATTAAACTGCCTAAGCTGGTAACTAACTGAATATCTTAAAATTAGTGACAGCAAAATGATTTACATTCTTATGAGTAGATTGGCCAATTGTCCCATCTCAGTAAAGGGGTCTCATTCCTGTGCAGTTACCTGGAAACAACTTCAAATTAGGGAGAATTCTTCAATGAACAATATCAACGTCCTATTCCTTAACAAGGGGCTATTCAGAAAGAGAAAACAAACAAACAAAAACAAAAAAACAAAACAACAACAAAAAACCCAAAAACAGTGAAAGGAAAAATAATAGTTTTGCACTGTCTGTAAGACTTAATACATTTTATCATTTCATCATGTCTCTCTCCAATAATGATAGTATTCTTAATGAATCAAACTAAAGAAATGGTCTGTAATATAAACACCAGGTTCAGCAGGCACATTTAATTGCCTTTCATCCTCACAAATGTATTTGCAACAGTCTTGTGATTCAAAGATACAATTAGACAGCTTATCTTTCATTCTTTCAAAGAGAAGGTCATATTTCTGGCAGAGAAGAACGGTAATCATTTTGCTTTTCTTTTTTGTTTTTTGTTTTTTTTTGTTTTTTTGTATCTATAGTATGTTTCACCTCCTACTGGCATCTAATTGCAAATAAAATCTCTGCAATGCATTATGGGCCAGAGAATTAGATGCAATATGGATCCTCATTGGTAACTGCTACATTCAAGAATGGCCCAAACTTTGTATCTACATGAAAACACCTTCGATATGAAAATATTTGCTGCAGAATGCCACTTAGAAAAATACTACGTGTTGTAGAAGGAATTTATACAAAATGGTTAAGATTCTAATCTTGCAGCATCTCATTGTGTTAATTCGGTATCTATGGTTCCTTGTATAAGATTTTTTTTTAAGTTAAAAACACAACACAAAAAATGAGCTCCTTTTGCAAAATTTAAAAGCCTTAAAAACTTCAGAAAATGTGTAACCTTCATGCCACACAAAATAAATTTCTACACATTGATTGCATATAAATTGAAGAGAGCTGAAGGTAATTTGTTTTTTTGTTTGTTTTGTTTTCTCTTTTGGTAATTTCTAAATCTTTTTTTTAACGTTTATTTATTATGAGAGGGAGACAGAGTGAGAGCAGGGGAGGGGCAGAGAGAGAGGGAGACACAATATCCAGCAGGCTCCAGGCTCTGAGCTGTCAGCACAGAGCTCCAAAGCGGGGCTCAAACTCACAAACCATGAGATCATGACCTGAGCCGAAGTCGGACACTTAACTGACTGAGCCACCCAGACACCCCGTCTCTTTTGGTAATTTCTAAACTGCATTTTAGATCTGCATATGGTTAAAAATTCCTAATTGATTTTGAAGAGAACTGTAAAGTTTTTATAAAGACAAAGGATTATAATAACATCAGAGTTTTGCAAAAGTATCAAATCCAGAGAGAATATAAACTTATATCAAATTAAATAATCAAGTAATTATGTGAGATTATAAACTTTTTGAGAGGCAAGGGAAATATTTACCTTTTACACAATCTTTTAGTGAAATAAAGTAATTCAAGAACTGGCCATGGTATATCTTAATAAGGAGCGGAGTAAAGTACCAGAATACTGAACAAATTCAGTTGAGAGCAGAAGTCTAAAAAAAAAAAAAAAAAAAAAAAAGGTGGAGGGGGGATTCAATGGACTCTGTCATATAGGGTAGAGCATTTGTGGTAAAACCAACCTTATGTCTAGGTGGTAGACTGTCCCATTTGAAAAGAGGGGTCTCAAAACTCTAGAGGACATTTGATTACTCTGGAAATAAGGAGAAAGACTAATGCCACGACTTCTATTGGATTATGCAATAAATCTGAGAGAAGTAAACACAATGTAAAGATTCAGAGGAAGAAATCAATTTTCAATCATGTATATGATCACCTATGTGAAAATACAAAATAACCATTTGGTAAACTTTTAGAATAAAAGATTTTAACAAGGTTGTTAAATGTATGAGTAATATAAATATTATTTACATTTCCACATATTGCAACAAAATATTATAATATTTTATACTTTATATATATTTGTATATATATATGTATATATATATTGTATATATATATGTATATATATTTTATATACAAAATACTTTGTATTTTTTAATTTCCTAGAGCATATGTGTGTTTGCATGTAATTTATAGCCGCACATACATGTTTCTTAAAATATATATTTTCTCAAAATAAACATCTACTTTTATGGTTACACATATACTATTCAATGTATTATATATGTATACATCATATGTAACATACAAGTGTCATAAATATATTTAACAAATTATGTACCATAGTTGTTTTAATATTTTATTAAAATTTATTATATTAACCTAAAAAGTAAAGAAATATACCATGGTCATAGGTATATTTTAAATATATCAACTCTCTCCAAAGTGACTAGTAGAGTTCATACAATGCTCTTTTGTCTCCCAAATTTGAGTGAAGCCAATGTTGAACTTGAGAAACTGACTATAGAATTTATATGAAAGAACAACCATGAAGAAGCAAGACACTTACAAAGGGCAGGTGACATCAATAAATATTTTAGCACAAGAACAGAAAACAAAATCACTCCTACAACAGGAGAGAGAGCTAAAAAATAGAACTATAAACATATGAAAGTGTAAAAACTAATGGACAACTTCATAAATGGGATTTCAGCAATCAATTTCCATTAAGGGAGAAAATGGAATTGGAATTTTATGTATCACGGTTCTTTCAATTTTTCCAAATGCATAAAATTTGAAATATTGGAAGCAAAACTCTAAAACATTTGGAAAAAACATATGTACATTTATTTATTACGTCTGTGTAGGAAAGAATGTTTCAACAGGACCAAAAGAGCCCCATTTTAAAACAAGTGATTGATAAATTTGACATTAAAACAGAAAATATCTGGGAAGCGAATAGATTATAACGAACTTTCTGACATATGTACATAAAAATTATTTGCTTAATGTGTAAGTGATAAATGATATCTATAATCTGTAATTTAATCCATAATATGCAAATGTATATAAATGACATAACATATATTTATATTGCTAGTACAATATAAACTACCATAAGATATATGTCCTGGGGCGCCTGGGTGGCAGAGTTGGTTAAGCGTTTTGATTTGATCCTGGCTCAGATTATGCTCTCAGGGTTCCTGAGTTCAAGCCCCGCATTGGACTGCGTGCTGATGGTGCAGAGCCTGCTTGGGATTCTGTCTCTGCTTCTCTCTGCCCCTCCCCCATTTGTTCTCTCTCTCTCTCTCTCTCTCTCTCTCTCTCTCTCTCTCTCTCCAATAGATTTAGGAAAAAAAAAAAAAAAAAAAAAAAGTTAGGGGCACCCGGGTCGCTCAGTTGGTTAAGCATCCGATTTTGGCTCAGGTCATGATCTCGCAGTTTGTGATTTCGAGTCCTGCATCAGGCTCTGTGCTGACAGTTCAGAGCCTGGAGCCTAGTTCAGATTCTGTGTTCCCTACTCTCTGCCCCTCCCCAACCCATGCTCTGTCTCTATCTCAAAAGTAAGTAAACATAAAAAAAATAAAGATATATGTCTCCTTATCTCTAAATAATTTTTGTTTACAAAATTTTTGACCATTGTTTAAGAAGCTATTATAAATATTCTGAAATTTAAAATTCATTTGTAGGTATTTTAGAAATTTGTATCATGCTAGTGCTATTTAATACAAAGCTTGCTCTTCTACCAAAGGTCTAAGTAATTGGGCTTACAGTCTGTTCTCACGAACATCATAATATCAGGATAAACTGATGATCTTCTGTGTATGACTCTTCATGAGGTAAAAATTCTGAGGACCCAAGCAGATGACTGGTCTGGGGTGGGGTAGGGACAGGGGGAACAGATCACCTAATGGATTCAGACTTTCAAAAGCAGATGGTGCAGGCCTGATATGATTTCAGTTGGTGAGAAATGATTTCCTAAATAAAAGGTTAGTCTCAATGTAGTTTTTAAGACAAGAAAAACTACATGTAATTGTATAAACTACAGAGATATATCTTCTGATCATTATGACTTTTTTTTCTCGATTTTCTTTTTTATCAGTTTTGTTTTTGTCAAGGATTTACTTTAACAGAAAACTAAGAGAATAATCAACATACTACCCACCCCATAAAGATCCTGAATGGGAAATAGGGCTGATCAGTGGAATAAATAACAAGAGACTTACATTAGTAATGAGGCCATCTGGATTCTAATCTCTTATGTTTGAAAACAAAATAGGTTAGAATGTGGCATGTTGGTGGACTCTAGTCAGATAAACTTGGTTCCTATTTATACTTCTCCACTTACTTCCTGACCTTCACTTCCCTCGTATATAAATGGGGATAACAGGATGGAGACCATGGATTTTGTTGGAATGAATGTGGATGTGAAAGAGAAAGAAAAGTTAAAGATGGCTAATGGTAATCTCATGAGGTTATTCAGTGGATTAAATGCAAAAAGAGTGTAAATCACAGGATAGTTCTTTTTTTTTTTTTTAGAGAATTAAAAAAAAAATTTTTAATGTTTATTCATTTTTGAGAGACAGAGAGAGACAGAGCATGACCAGGAAGGGGCAGAGAGAGAGGGAGACTCAGAATCCGAAGCAGACTCCAGGCTCTGAGCTGTCAGCACAGAGCCCGACGCGGGGCTCAAACTCACGAACTGCGAGATCATGACCAGAGCAGAAGTCGGATGCTCAGCCGACTGAGCCACCCAGGTGCCCCAATCACAGGATAGTTCTAAGGGTATAGCATAACAGTAAATGTTAACTATTATGGTAATGATGATAATAACAATTCTAATGATGATAAAGGAAATCATAGTGCATAGCCATTCATGAATTGGTAGTCAAAAATTACAAAAAGTATTTTTATAACATTCAGTATTTATGTTCTAGTAGCTTATAAAAGTCCAGTAAATAAAGAACATTATTCATGAGTGTTTAATAATGGAATTAGGTGCCATAACCCTCACATAGATAAAATATTTTGGGTTTTTATAAGGCCCCCAAACAACATACCTCTAGTTACTTTCCCCTTTCTCTTTCTAAGAAGAATAACATATTCAGTTTTATGTATTTGTTAGCATCCTTTAGGACTCTTTAATCTCTTTTCGAAGCACTGTAGAAAGTAATGAGATCCCCAAAGAAAGCCTGAAGGGCCTCTAAATAACCAGAAAGAAACAGCTAATCTCTTACAAGCAAACCTTGTAAAATAGCAATTTGTTCATTAGTGATAGAAAAAAAATTATCTTCATTTGAGAATTAATCCTCATTTTCCATAAAACAAAATCACCTTCTAGATACGTGTGAAAAGAAACACAGACTGGGCTATAGTTAGTGGAATAAATCTTTCATAATACACCAGCATTAACAGTGCTCTTTAAAGAAAAAAGAAAGAAGAAAGAAATATAGAAAGGTAAGAAAGAAAGAAAGAAAGAAAGAAAGAAAGAAAGAAAGAAAAAGAAAGGAAAGAAAAGAAAAGAAAAGAAAAGAAAAGAAAAGAAAAAATCTCATTAGCACCTTATCTCTTGGAGTACTTTAAGGTAATCAGCAAAAGAAGGAAGTCTTTCAATGCAATTAGTGGCTGTTAAATTTAGAGAAAATTAGAGGGGCTATTCTCTGTCTAGCTCCTACTCAACTTTGAGTCACTGGGCTGAATTTTTAAGGGCTGGTTCATTAAAGGAACAATCACAGCAGGTACAGTTTTCCATGTTAAGAGAAGAACCAGCAAATTTTATACCTCTAGACAACCTAGTGGAACACTTAGGGGATATTTCCCAACACAGCATATTTATTTGAATTTTTTATTTACCTCTGCACACCTGCAGGACTAGGTTATGACATATTAAATATATGTATCACATTTGTGCTTGAATTATGTTTTACATTTGTGCCATATGATACATTTCATATCTGCACCACACTTTATAAAGTGTCCTAAAATTATTTCCTTGGATTATTACTTACAGTCCTCTAATGGGTGTATGTAGTTGTAGCATTACTTATTTTAAAGATGGAAACACCTCTGTCTCTGTCTCTCCCCATCCATCCATCCATCCACCATGCATCCACCATCTATCCATTATTTTTCATCCATCTATCTTCTATCTATCTAGGAAGCTAGCTATTCTCTATCTAGCAATGAGCTCTAAGTGACTTTCTGAAATTATGTAGAAGAGGAATTTGATTTTCAAGACTTATATGTTAAACCTACTACACAAAATTCTCTGAAGCTTCCAAAGGCAAATGTATGAAATAAAGAAGATAATGCATTCAGTTTCACTTTTTAAAAGTTTTTAAATTTTTTTCATGATTTTCCAGCCTCTTTATTTTTAAATACTAAATTTAAATACATTACATGCTGAATTTCAGTCCAACATGGTGACACAGGAGGCTCTGAAACTCACCACCTCCCATGGATCCACTAAATATACAGCTATACATGGAGCGATTCCCTCTGAAATAAACCCAGGAACTAGCTGAGCAACTCCTACACACAGGATGAATGAGAAAATACTCATGTCAAACAAGTCCTTGCACAACTTCAACTACTAGGAGTGACTAAGAACAAAGAAGGTGGCTTGGACAATCACAAAGGTTTGAGAGACAATCAAGAGTTCAGACTGGGTTGGGCAATCAGCTGCAACTCCCACAGAAGAGCCCTCCAAGACAGAGAGAGAAAGAGGCTTTATCTATTGTGCAGAAGCCAACACAGAAACATAGACTAAATAAAGGAACACAGGAAAAAGTTGCAGACAAAAGAATAGCAAAAACAACAAAAACCTCCACAAACAGCACTTAATGAAACAGAAATAAGTAATTTACCGAAGAGTCAAATAATGATCATAAACATACTGAAATCAGGAGAATAATGCATGAACAAAGTGAGAATTTCAATAGAGAGATTGAAAAAAAATAAGGAAGTACCGAACAGAAATTGAAGATGTGAAGAATAAAATTACTGAATTGAAAAAAAAAAAAAAAATCAATAGAAGAGTTCAACAGCATATTCAACTAGGTGGGAGAAAGGAGCAGTGAAATTGAAAACAGGTAGCGGAATTAATCCAAGCAGAAGTGCAAAAAAGGAAGGAAAAAATAAAGTAATGAAATAGAGTGAACATAGCTTAATGGAACTATGGGACACCATCAAATGGATGAACATTTGCATTATAGGGGTCCTAGAATGAAAGCACAGAGAGAAAGGAGCAGAAAGCTTATTCAGAAAAAGAACAGCTAAAAACTTCCCTAACCTGAGGGGGGCTAGGGGGAGGGGGGCACAGACATTCTGATCCAGGAAGCTCAGAGAGTTCCAAAAAAAGATGAATTCAAATAGAACCACACTGAGAAATGTTATAATAAAAATGTCAAAAGTTAAAGACAAGGAGAGAATCTTAAATGCAGCAAGAGAAAAATACTTTGTTACATACAAGGAAACCCCCATAAGACTATAAGCAGATATTTTCTACAGAAATTTTGTAGGTTACAAGAGAGTGGCTCAATACATCCAAAGTGCTGAAAGAACAAACTTGCAACCAAGAATACTCTACTCAGAAGAAACTTAAGAATTGAGGGAGTTTTCTAGATAAGCAAAAGATGAAGGAGTTTATTACCACTAAAAATGTGTTACAAGAAATGCTAATGGGAAGTCTTCAAACTAGAACAAAAGAGTGATATTTGATAATAGAAAAATGTATGAAATAATAAATTTCAGAAATAGAAGCAAATGAACGGTTAAATTCAGGATAATGCAATGGTAGTAGGTAATCACTTATTAACATAGTATAAAATTAAACGACAAAAGTTGTAAAGATAACTATTACTGCAATAATTTGTTAATAGATACACAAAGTAAGAAGATACAAATTATGATATCAATAACATAAAATATGTGTGTGTTGGGGGCATCATTTAAAGTTTTAGTTTCTATTTGTATTCAGAGGTAAGTTGTTAGCTTAAAATAGATTATAAATCTCTCTTTCTCTATCTCTACACACAGTATGTTTTATGAAAGTCTTATGGCCACCACAAAGCAAAAACGTATAGTAGATACACAAAAGAAAGATAGAAAAGTATCTAAGAATACCGCCACAGCCAAACCATCAAAGCACAAAGGAAAAGAGCAAGAAAAGAAGGAAGGAACAAAGGATTCATAAAATAGCCAGAAAGCAGTGAACAAGATGGCAGTAGTAAGTTCATAATCCTTTCAATACTTAATTCTAATGTAAATGGATTAAATTTTTCATTCAAGAGACACAGAGTAGGTGAACAGATAAAAATACAAGACCCAACAATATCCTGCCTATAAGAGATCCACTTCAGCTTTAAGGACACATACAGACTGAAAGTGAAAATATAGAAAATAATATTCCATGAAAATGGAAACCAAAAGTAATCAGAAGAAACTATGCAGCAGACAAAATAAATTTTAAGTCTAAACCCTAAACAAGAGACAGCCGGGTGATTATAAAGGAGTCAATTAATACAATGATATAACACTTATAAATATTTGTACACTTAAGTTAGGAGTGCCTGAATATATAAAGCAAATAAACATTAGAGGATATAAAGGAAGAAACAGACAGTAATACAGTAACAGCTGAGGACTTCAATATCTCACTTTTACCAATGGGTAAATCCTATAGACAGACAATAAGGAAAAACAGCAAACTTCATGCATTAGTCCAGATGAACTTAACAGACACAGAACATTTCATCCGGCAACAATGGACCTTCTTCTCAAGCACATATGGTGCGTTCTCCAGGATAGAGCATACCTTGGGCTGCAAAACAAGTCTGAGTACATTTAAGTAGACTGAACTCGTATCAAGCATTTTTCTAACTACAATGGTATGAAACTAGAGATTAATAACATGAAACCTGGATGGGGCGCCTGGGTGATGCAGTCAGTGAAGTGACTGACTCTTGGTTTTGGCTGAGGTCATGATCTTGTGGTTCGTGAGTATGAGCCCCACAGTGAAATTCACACTGGCAGTGCAGAGCCTGCTTGGTATCTCTCTCTCCCTCTCTCTCTCTCTTCCCCTTCTCTGCTCACTCTCTGTCTCTCTTGAAATAAATAAAAATTTTAAAAAATTGAAAAAAATGAAAGCTGGAAAATTCACAAATAGTAAATCGAACAGCATGCTACCAAACAACCAATGGGTCAAAGAAACAATCAAAAGAGAATTAAAAAAAAAAATATATATATATATCATATATATAATAATTTATATACACTATATATATGCAATATATATACTGCATATATATTATACATATATACTGTATATAATATATATACACTGTATATATATTATACATATATACCGTGTGTATATAATATATATGTATAATTATAATTATATAATTATATAATTATTATATTATAATTATATAATTATATAATATGTATAATATATATATTATATACACATGGTATATATACACACACATTCACATACATACATATATCTGGAAGCAAATTAACATGAAGATATAACATACCAAAACTTACGGGATAAAAGCAAAAAGCAGTTTTAAGAAGAAAAGTTTATGGCAGTGAAGGGCAACATTAAGAAATAAATATCCTTAAATTACACCCTCAAGGAATAGAACAAACTAAACCCAGAGTTGGTAGAAAGAAGGAAATGATAAAGATCAAGGGATAAAGGAATTAAATAGAGACTAAAAACTCAATAGAAAATATCAATACAACTAAAAGCTGAGTTTTGGAAAAGATGAAAAAGAAAGACCATAAACTAGATGTCCAAGAAAATAGAGACAACTCTAATAAATAAAATCGTAAGTAAAGAGAACACACTACAACTGATACCACACAAATGCAAAGTGTCGTTAAGAAACTGCTATGAACAATTAGATGACAGAAATCAGATAACCTAGAAGAAATGGATCAATTCCTAGAAATACAACCTACCTAGACTGAATCATGAAGAGACAAAAAGAACACACCAATTACTAGAAAGAAGATCGAATGAACAATCAAAAGGAGATCGAATCAATGGTCAAAAATCTTCCAACAACAAAATTCCAGGATCAAGTGACTTCACCGGTGAATTCTATCAAATGTTTAAAGAGAAATTAGTATCATCCTTCTTATACTTTTCCAAAAAAAAAAAAAATTATATATATATGAGGAGGGAACATTCCAAACTCATTTTATGAGGCCAGGATTAACCTGATACCTAAACCAGAGAAAGACACAACAAGAAAACAAAATTATCCCTCATGAACACAGATGCAAAAAAATCTTCCCCCCCAAAAAATTAGAAAACTGAATTCAACAGTTCATTTAAAGGATCACACACTGTGATCAAGTGGGATTTATTTCAGGGACGTAAGGATGGTTCAACATCCACAAATCAATCAATGTGATACACTGTATTAACTAAATGAAGGTTAAGAGTCATATAATCTGAGCACCTGATGAAATTTCACATCCATTCATGGTATATAATCCTGCACATACTTGATAAAGGGGCTTTTCCTTTTCTTCTCTCCTACTTTTACTATTTCGTCCTTTTCTCCTCTAGCTGCCCCTTTTGAAAACCGGCACTTAAATTTCACATCAGTGAAAGCCCCATCCCTGTAAACAGGCTCTTATTTACAAGGATACATTTCCTCCCCATTAGGGCGGACTTTCTGGTTTCTCATAGTTTTACAGGAATTTTAGGCCAGATGCCAGGTCCTTGCTTTTCTCTTCCCCTTGATTTTCCCTGGGCTTCTCTCACCACAATGCTCTCAGGAAGTATGTGACAAAGTGTTGTGGGGTTTGGTGATTTTCCCCCTGGTTTTTATTAACAGCTACTTTGAATCTCTTCCACTATCTGCCTATTTATCCAAGGCTATTGTTTTGCACAGATTACCATCCTTCTTTTTGTTAGTGTCATTTTATTTTGTGTGGAGGCACAAACAGGCAGCAATCTATCCAGAAGTCAGGAAAATATATTTATATACGTTATATGTTTATAGAACATTATATATATTTTTATGTCCTCCACAGACTTCCTATGTGCACTTTTTTGGGGGCAGATAGTTTTAGTATTTGCTTCGAGGCTTTACTACATGCATCCTTACCTTAAGAGAGTCTGTTTCTAGTCATTATGGTGCCATTTCATAATCCGCAAAAGGTATTACCCACCTTTTACTTCTACACTCTGCACTTCGGCAATATATCTGACACTTGCTACATCCTACTCCGCACCCCGTCACAAATACAATAAACAGGCTCCAATACGTCACTTGTCCGACTCAACCCCTTTGCTCTTTTATTTTCTCTCTATATATAGAATGACATCTTTATTTCTTTTATTTTTGAGTTTGCTTATTTATTTTGAGAGAGAGAGAGAGAGGGAGGAGGAGATAGAATCCCAAGCAGGCTCCACACTGCCAGCACAGAGCCCAACGTGGGGCTCAATCTCAGGAACCGTGGTACCATGGCCCGAGCCAAAATCAAGAGTCAGTCACTTACCTGACTGAGCCACCCAGACATCCTTAGAATAAATCTACCTTTCAATTTGATTTGACTTTAAACAGCTTGTGGCCTTTTTGGAAAATTTATAGGTCAGAAAAATAATAACACATTTTCTTTTACATTTACTTGTACTCTTCATGATTCCTTAGAATATGGCTTTCCATCTGTTATCATTTGCTTTCAGCTTGAAAAAATATACTTTAGCATTTCTTGCAGTGTATTTCTGTTAGCAATTAATTCTCTCAGCATTTGTTCATCTCAACTGTGTTTTTTTCAGTCTGCGTTTTGAAAAATATTGCTGTTGAATACAGAATTTGGGGTTTATAGTTGTTTTCTTTTTTTCTTTGAGCCCTTAAAATTTCATTACATTTTTTTCTAGTCTCCGTTGTTTATGATGAGAGGTCAGACATAATTTTTTACATTGTTCTACAGCATATAATGTATGTTTATTCTCTCTCCACTTTTAAGATTTTCTTTGTCTTTGGTTTCAACAGGATTTTGCCTTGAAACCTGTTCACTGGGGCTGGTAATAAGTACCAGTGAATCTTTTCTCACCAGTCATGTGTCTAGGTGTGGTTTTATGTGTATTTATAAAGCTTCAATTTATACGTGTTCGACTTTGTGCTTTGTTAGGTGATCTGTGAAAACCTCAAGCTGTTTCCCAAGCTTTCAGCTCAACTCAGTCTCTAAACTCTCTCTCCACGAAGACACTGAGATCTTGGCTTCTGACTCTGTTACCTAAGAACTAGAGTAGGTCTCATCTTGTCTCATGGTCCTTTACCCCTAAACTCAGTCTTTCTGATGTCTCAGCCCAAGCTGCTCAGGAGCTGTTAATGTAGCTCCTCCGTTCCCAGTGGGCTGAAACTCTAAGCTTCCAAGAAGTACTAGTTTTCCAGTGTCTCAATCCCATAGTAGCCCATTGGCCTTGGGTAGTTTCATTAGTGTACGGGCAAAGTAGTCAAGATCACCCTGGAAGCTTCTGGGCACCCGCTGTCTGCAGCTCCCTGTGTTCTTGTCCCGTGCTCTGTGGTGTCCAAACATTTAAGCTGCCCTGAATTCTGATCTGTGCCTCCTCACCAGATTCAAAACACTACAGCGTTTGGACTCGAGCTGGACCTCTCACGATCGGCAAAGTGTCCTCAGAGCCACGGAAATCATGGGACTTGCCTCACAGTTTTCTTTTTTGGGGGAACTGCATACTGATACGCCAATTATGAGTAGGAAATAGCTAGTCCAAGTGGTAGGGGAGTGTCTCACTTAGAGGAACGTAAGACTAATGTCCTAAGGCAGAGGAGAGCCAACTCATTTTTAACAAGGACTCTAGAAAAATGTCTATGCATCTGAGCTGAGAAGAACAAAATGGGGACTGGATAAGAAGAAAGGGAAGATGTAAGCTGGATCTAGGTGATCCATGACCAGTCATACCACTGTATCTTCAGTTTCAGATTTCTCTCCCCCAATCCTTTAGGTTTCTCACTTCAAAGTATTACTTTCAGGACTAACCGTATTTCCTTGATGCTTCGTGGTGAGAACCAGTAATGCTGGATTTTTCTCTGGGGTTTGGCGATTTTCCCCCTGGTTTTTATTAACAGCTATTTCAAGAATCATAGGTCCCAGCAGAGGACACGGAATCTTCATTGTTTTTCAAAGCTGTCTCATGACTGATCACTCTAGGAGGGATGACGTCTCTTCAGGTACGGTTTCACCAGTCGGAAACATGAGAAACTTATCATCTGCTTCTCCACTTCTAATCTTGTAGAAAGGTGTTTATGTAAAACAAATCTATAAAATGTAATTCCTGATGCACTGGCATGAATAGGAAATGCTTTATCAGAAATGCAATATATTGTCTAGGAATGTAGATCTTTGACTGTTGTACACATTTCATGTGCTTCTCACATAAGCTCCTATACAACCACGGGCTGCCTATTTCTCTGCCATGTCCAACTATTTCTAGACTCACGCCTCATCATCTTCCCCATTTTTTTGGAAACAATTTCTATTTTTTTAATTAGTTTTTTAAATGTTTATTTATTTTTGAGAGAGAGAGACAGAGAGAGAGAGAGAGACAGAGTGCAAGCCGGGGAGGGTAAGGGGTGGGGCGGAGCACACAGAATCTGAAGCAGGCTCCAGGCTCTGAGCTGTCAGCACAGAGCCTGACGCGGGGTTCAAACTCACAGACCGTGAGATCATGACCTGAACTGAAGTTGGAAACATAACTGACTGAGCCACCCAGGCACTCCACTAACCAGGTTCACGATGGTTTCTGATTATGTATGCCAATATTCTATAGGTCCTGTTTCTCTGGAGAATTCTAATACAATCTTTTTAAGAGTTTTAGCAGGGGTACCTGGGTGGCTCAGTCTGTTAAGCATCTGACTTGATTTTGACTCAGATCATCAGGTCTCAGATCATCATTGGGCTCTGCACTGACAGCGCTGAGCCTGCTTGGAGTTCTCTCTCCCTCTCTCTCTGCCCCTCCCCTGCTCACACTCCCTCTCTATCTCAAAATAAATAAAGTGTAAAAAAAAAATCAGCAAAGGTTTTCAGACTAAGGGCTGAGCTATCAGAGCTCACATGTCCATCCTAATAAAACAAGAGCTAGAGCCAGACAAGTAGGGGGGCTCAAACTAGCCAGAAACAGGTCACTTATGAGCCTTCATAATTGCATAGGGCATCAAACTGAACTACACAGACTGATAATGTGGGGTCATTCAAAAAGGTAATAGATATGAATAGAAAACTGGGTATATAAAAACCGCAAATATCTACTATACTGAAAGTATGTTATTTTATGATTCTACAACCTAGATATTCTTCTTGATCATAAAACACACTGCTTTCTGCAATGACAGGTTCTAAGCCAAATTTGGTATCTAAAAATGCACATATTTCAAAAAGAGAGTAGGCAGAAATTCAACAATGTATTAGGATACATATGAACATGAACAGTTATGTAATCAGCCATAATAGAGGCCAAGAATTAATAACATTTAGGGGCGCCTGGGTGTAGGTCAAGCCTCCGACTTCGGCTCAGGTCATGATCTCAAGATGAGCCCCGCGTCGGGCTCTGTGCTGACAGCTCAGAGCCTGGAGCCTGCTTCAGATTCTGTGCCTCCTTCTATCTCTCTTCCCCTCCTTCCCTCATGTTCTGTCTTTCTCTCACTCTCAAAAATAAACATTAAAAAAATAATTCATAACATGTATAAACCATCTGAGTATGCATACAATGGAGGTGGACACTAAATAAATGACAAATTATCTAATTCTATTGTTTAAAAAGGTATACCAAGCCTCTCCACTATACTTCAATAAGTATTTTTTAAAAAATAGACATCATAAATATTAAAAACAATTCACCAGATTTTGAAAAACCAGACTGTTTTTCTACTTCTAATATATATGCTATAGTACTCTATGTATGTTACTATAATTATTCTTATAGTATTCTTAGTGCCTTTATTTGCAAATTGAGTCATAGAACACCTGTTCTGCCCACCTCTAGAACTGTTGAGGAGATTCAAGAATATATGTTAAATCACTTTGAAAACCATAAAATCCTACGCAAATGTTAGACTGTATATATTGTGGAGGAAAAGTTCACTACTGTGTTGTTATTAATCCAAAAAGACTCCACAGAGAAAGGAAGTGAAGTTTCAGCAGCTATAAATGATTAATTAACCTGCTGAGTCCAAATTATGTTGCAGGTCAAAGGCATTCTACGGTAGCACTGTGTTTGTGAATGTAATACTTGGGAATATCAATTAGCTGCCATAAAAATTTACTCAAAGGGAGTGAAATTCATCTACAAAAGAGCTGGTGAGTCTCCCCTGACTGCATTTTGTTGTGATGTACAAATAACCGTACCTGATAACATCTTCATAGATTTTTTCCTCTTTTTTTCCAAGTACTTATATACACTTCATTTGAAATCCCCAAGTATTTTAGTAATTAGACAAGCAATTACTGGAATTTGAGAAAGAGACTCAATGGGTAAAGGAAGAAAAAGAGGGCAGAAATTATTGAATTCAGGAAATAACACTTGCCGACAATTCTCCCATAATAAATTGTTCCTTTACCTAATCATTTCTAATTTTATGAGTCACTTTGACCTTGATTCCTCCTAAAGTTTTTCACAGATACTCACCACCATAGACTCCTCTGCTACATTAGAGCCCTAAAAACAAATGCAATGTACCTTATTTAATTTCAAATGCGACTCACTAGTACACTAGCTAATAATCATTTTATTTAGGTAAGTCATATGGAGTCACATATTTTATGTTTGAGAATTAAAAACAGCATTATTGCTTTTGAGATAGGAAAATGAAGTTAGCTTAAAACAGGCAAATACGAGTGGAGAAATGAGCCTTATAAACAAGATGTAAAAAGTGAAAAAAGACACACATAGCAAAGGCATTTAAACGTAAATTTTCATAATGTTTATGAAAACGTACAAGTTGTGAATATATATAGGTATTTCTGTTTGTTTTGTTTTGTTTAAACCATTGATGTATTTCCTTACCTCATCCTGAAGAAGTTTGGAAATAATCCATCTTTGCCTTGTGAAATGAATGCATTCGACTGAATGGAAGAATCCAGTACTATTTTCGAATTTGATCTCAGCAAGTGTGAATATGCTGCAGCTGCATTTCCTTGGCATAATTAATTCCTCTTGGAAAACTTCCTTACCAGGAGTTGGAAGGCTAATGTAGAGAGAGGGCTTGGCTTCCTGAGGCCAGCTCTCGTCTGGAGCATGCACAGCTGTGGAATTCTAGGAAGTATGGAAGCTGTTCAGGAAATGATGGAATGAGCATATATAACACCAGAGAGAACAGTTTTACAATTCAATATGGAGTGTGTGGTCTCCAGTCTGAATTATAAGCAAAGTGAGAGGAAAAGAAGGGTATCTTTATTCTTACGCATTGACACTTCGGCTATTCGTTCAATGTCCTGCTCATATGTTTGCCTGGTCACCAGAACTGGAGTACCTTGTTATCGATGTTGATCTTGGGGATGTCTCATCCATTTTTCTCCATTCTAGCTGTATTTTTCTTTAATCAAAGATCTTATGAGACGTTAATTCACTATACAGGTGTGCTTTGCTTTAATGAACAGTGTGTTCTCAGGGGCAACATCTCAAAATACCTAATCCTCAATATTGATTTTGTTTAATAAGAAGCCAATATAATCCACAAAATGATTAAAGAAACCAGAGACAGCATATTCACAGACAACTGGGACACTTGTAATTTTTATTTCGTATATACTGTCTCCTGTTAAACAAAGAATTGGATTTGGAAAGATGGTTGTTGTAGCTATCATCTGCTTCAGGTACCCAGAGCAAAGACAAATTCTTCATGCTCCTTCTGCATTCTGGTTTCCTCTAATGGTATGCCAGATGGTGTTTGCTGTTCCCGTTGTTGTTACTGTTTGTTTGTTTGTTTGTTTGTTTGGTTTTGGTTTTGGTTTTCCCTGAACTCTTGTAATCAGAAACTGACAACAGGGGTGCCTGGGTGGCTCAGTCAGTTAAACAGCTCAGGTCGTGTTCTCGCGGTTTGTGAGTTCGAGCCCGAGGTCAGGCTCTGTGCTGACAACTCAGAGCCTGGAGCCTGCTTCAGATTCTGTGTCTCCCTCTCTCTCTGTCCTTCCCCAACTTGTGCTCTGTCTCTCTATCAAAAATAAATAAATGTAAATAAATAAAATAAAATAAATAAAAGAAACTGACAATTACCAGAGCATTGAATGTACTTGTGTCCTGAGGGTGTTTCCAATCCCTGATGGCCACACTTTCAGGTTAATGTTCACTGGAAAGCAGTTAATAACAGGTCTGTGACTTGCCCCCCTGTAGACTTCAGCATTCCCCATAGAATGACTAATTTCAACCAGTTCTCCTTGTATATATGCTTTAATACTTACCAGGAGAAAGACTTAAGGAAGGCATTATTGAAAAAAATACTTTTTTCAAAGGACATGGCCAGTCTCTCTCTCTCAATAAGCTTTAAATTATGGGTGATTGTTGGCTACAGAATGAGTGTTAGTCACATCAATATTTTTATCTTGTAACTAATGGGATATAAATGGAAAAGCCCACAAACCAAAAGAGCTCCCTTTTTAAAAAATCTTCACACTCACTGTTGAAAACACATCTGTTAATACAAAACTAAAAGTAGTTTCTAGGGCAGGGAAGAGACAACTGGAAATATCAATTAAAATAGGAAATAGACTAATAGGGATAATCAATAAAAATATGAAAATGTCCTATCTCACTGATAAAATATGGGCATGTAACTTAGAAATGCCACGCACCCTACAGATGAGTAAAATATTTAAAATAATGATTGTGTGGGATGTCCATATGCATATAGGAGAAAGGCAATGCTTACACAATTTGAGTGGGAACTGAAGTGGATAAAAGCACTTTGGAAAATGTTTGCCATTATCAAATACAATAGAAGATGCAAGGGCTATGCTGCAAGCTTTCTACTCATAGGTATGTAACACAGGGCAATGTATTCACTTATCACCAGGGCATGCACGGTTAACGGAGTCTTATCTACATTTGGGTCCCTGGAATCCACCTGAATGTCCCTCACAATATCTAGATAAAATTCATGCCAAACCACTGAATGTTATACAAAACAAAAATGCAAAATTACAGATAACTGCAACACCATAACTCAATCTTTAAAACAAAATTTAAATGTAAAAAAAATATACACAAAATAAAATATGCACTAGGATTCCAATTACATAAAGTCCAAAAATAAGGCAAAATTGAGCTCTCTTATTTAGAGAAGACTGCATGGTTGTTAAAAAAGGAGAGAGGAGGGAGGTCAGAAAAGTGATTTCCTCAGCAGAGGTAGAAGAAGTTACAATGCGTAAAAATGAATTGAAGTTATTTGTCTATTGTTTTTTTGCTCTATGTAGTAATTACAAGGATGTGTTCCTCACATCCATTTAGCAATTTGTGCTTTAGCAAACGTGTAGGTGCTATGCACATATACGTGTATGTAATATTTCAATGTAAAAAAAGAAACTTAAAAAACCTCCACAGCATCGGTCAGTTCTCAATATTTAATCTCTGAGAATACTAGTAAATATTTGTTTCTGGATTCTGCAGTTGAGAGAATATAAGCTACAAATACCAAAGTTCCCAAGAAGACCTGTAATATGTTGAGCAAACATATTTATCAGGGACATATTTATTATCACTCCTTTAATTATACCAGGATGGGAACTGAGAAAAAAAAAAAAAGATAGGGACAGAGATGAAAAGTAGGGCACTAAAAGTGGGTTTAAGTGACTTCTGAGTTGTTGTCTATATAAAATTGGGGGGAGGGAGATCAGATGGTCTGTAAACAAAACAAATCTATTGGTTTACAGAGCTTGAAAAATCCAAAATACCGTGTAATGCACAAGATATATTGATGATATATAATGAGTAAATTGCTCTGGAGATATTAATCCTTTCATGCTACATTATTCCTTTTCTCGCAGTGTTTCCTCTTAGGCTCAAAAGAATGAAAACACAATAAAGTATAATTTTGTAAATAAGTGATCACCCAAAGGCAAGCAATACAAAGTTAAAATTATTTTCATTGTCTTTCTTTTCATTTCTAAAGCTTTCCCAGACACAGATTCCAAACTATGCAAGGCTTTCTTTCAAATTGGTGATTACCGTTCATCATCAAATTATTGTATATTTGTTATTACTATCATGCCCTGTTGTACTGTAGGGTGTCATATATTTTACGTATATTCATTTGTGTCTCCAACAACGTTGATGTTATGACAAAGTTGAGACTGAAATTTGGTAAAGAGGTTTTTTATTTTTACGGAGGAATCATAAATATTCTTGGGAGCTCAGGGAAATCATTTCATCTTTGAATGAAAGACAATCGGTACCTACTGCACTGGGTTTATGAAAAAATCGGAGTAAGTTTGTCTGCTATAGAGTTAAATTTCTCTATTAGGTTGGGCCAAAGATACCGAAACGCCTCCTTGAAAAGCAAATGTAGATCAACAACAAGGGCAAAGACATCTACACATTAGCCATGCTTTTAGTATCATTAGGAGACAAAGAATGTTTCAATGTTCAAATCATTGTAAGTGATGAGTTTATACTTTACCAAGTGGTCACCATGTTATTTGTTGCATAGATATTCTTAATATCTATATAGGGTAATAATATTATGAAGGGTCATTTTTTTTCTAGTTTATTTCCTATGGTCATACCGAAATGGTGATCCCTGCTTGTCACGTTGTCATTGCTCTAGTGTATCTTTGCCCCTCTCTTCATTTGCAGCCTTTCTGAAGTAGTTTGTTTTAGTCTGTTTCTCGTACAACACACAGAATGTTGTTTTGTCAATTTGAAAATAAAATTGTCCTTTAATAGGCCAGTAAAATCCAATCACATGTATAGATGCCTTATAGGTTCCAGCCTTCTTTTATCATTTAATAGTTGCTGTCCATTGAGTTGTTTTTGTTTTACCTTACTTGGTCAGTATTCTTATCTGTTTATAAAATTTATTTTTACGAAGGTTTTTATTTTATTCTAGTGGATGCCTTTTCTTTATACTGGTACTTTTTATCATGTCCTTAATCCTCTTTTATAGCACTTATTTCCTTCTTCAACCAACTTTTGAAATAATATCATTTTGTTTGTTTTAGCAGAAAAAACTTTATTTCTACCAAATTAAAAAGTATGAATCAATCTTCAAGCAAGATAATCAAAACAGTCAATGCACAATTAACAGGAGAACATATGCAGAATGGACGACAGGTGTAGATACTTTGAATTAAGGACATCTTTTGATAATATTGCTCTAATTATGTTTCAATATGAAAGCATACCCACAAAGAAGGAAGAAAATAATTTAATCTCATATATTTAACCTAGACTATGAGTTCTTAGTCTAAAACAACATCAAAACTGCAAAATGTTCTTTTTTAATTAGTAGGTTACTGGTGGTAATTGATGGCAATGATAGAGCTGCAGCAATTCTGAAACTATTTTGTGATTATCACAGAACTGAGGAAATGCATAAATATTTATTTTTGTGGACATCGGGTTGGTTCTCACACAGGAAAAGAGATACAAAAATGGGATGCAGATACAAAAATGCTACACTTCACGGTAGCAGAACTACAGTTATTGCTATGAATTCATGAAAAATAACACTCAATGTATGTATGTGTTTGTGTGTATATATGTGAAATATAATGTTGAATGCACAATATGTAATATTAATATGCAGCATCAATTTCTATCTGATGTAAGAGCTCCAAGACAGGGACACTAGTAGCTATAAAAAAAGCATGATAAGGTTTTGATTTTTCTTTTCTTTTCTTTTTTTTTTAAAGTTTATTTCTTTATTTTGAGAGAGACAGAGCATGAACGGGGTAGGGGCAGAGAGAGAATTCCAAGCAGGATCCACACTGTCAGGCCAGAGCCCTACTTAGGCCCACTAACTGTGAGATCATGGCCTGAGCCAAGATCAAGAGTCAGATGCTTAACCAACTGAGCCACCCAGGTGCCCCAATAAGGCTTTGATTTTTAAAATTATTTTTCACCAAAAGGAACCAAAGATCTCTGCAGAGATCTGATTCTAGGGCTGATGCAGAGATATTACATGGTAATCCTGGAACATCAACTCATTCCAGAAAGTAAGGACATGCTGAGAAAAATAACAGAAACATGTTAGAATGTTACAGGGAGAAGTGGAAAGGGGTACCACGGGGCAACTGGAAGACAAGTGAACATCACTATATTAATGACGTGTCAGATTTTAAAATTTATTTTTAACATTCATACAGTAAAATCCACTCTATAGCTATAGGGACTGGTGGATCTCAGGTCTGTAAGTGGGTTGCTGCTGTCTACACAAGCACGGCTACGGAGGTGACACCGTTGAGGAACAGTTTGTGCCCAGAAGTGTACTTGTTAGAAGGAACCCACTCCTGACTGGCCAACATTCGGGAGTTAGTCTGTCACACTGCTTGGCAAGTGGCTGTTTGGTTGAGCTTATTTAAAATCAATTCTTGCAGCTACTTGTTATTATGGTATTGGTTGCACTAAAGTCCAGGATTTCTACATAGAATATCCACATGGGTTTTTTTCTGCACGATGACTTCGAGAAACAAGGTAGATCTACACGGGCATGTACTACATATTACCAGTGCATGAAATATGACATTCTTTGCATTTCATGCTGGTGAGAAAAAGAATGCAAACTGGCATGTAGAGCTTGATTCCATCTGTCTATAAAACAACTATCTATAAGTATATAATGCACACAACTTATTATGAACCACTCTTCATGTATTATCTTGCAATTAAAAAGGAAAAATAACAAAATGCCTGAATAATGTGTATTTTTTATAATAATAAACAGCAGACTAAAACAAGTCCTTCAAAATCTTATCTACAAAAACAATTCAGTTAGTGTGTTTTCCCTTTCTTTGAGTAGTCTATAAAACTCAAAGTCTATATCCATCTTAGTATATAGTATATAGACTATACGTATGTGTAGAGAGAAAAACAAATGTTAAGAAATACCAACATCTACTGACTTCTTATTATGCTTTTAATGTGCCTATCCCTTCTTCCCATCCTTGAGACCCAAGAAACAGAAAGAAAAGAAAAGGTGAGAAAATGTAAGTTTTAGCAAAGGAAGGAGATCCCTATTATGCAATAGGTATTCTTACACCACAAATGGAAGTTAAACTAGAGGCAGGATTTCTCCAACTTGCAAAACCTCATCAAAGCCAGAATGAAATCAGTTGTATATAGTCTAACCATAGGGGTTAATGATGAACAAAATTTTGATCTCAGCTCTGGAATCCCCAGCCTAATCCTGCATTTCTCAATCTTATTGAATTACTTTTCTTACCTTCTTCCTATTCTGGGCCCTTTGATGGATGATTATTAGCTAGAACTATAGAAAGTTTTCCCTGGATGCTTCTTCAGGTTCTAACTTCATTTTAACTTTAGAATAATTTTAGCTAGCACCTTCTTTACCCATCCTAAGGGCTTTAAAAATCTACTTATACTCTTTTCTATGTTCTTAATTAACACAAGATCGTCATCTTTAAGTGTTCACAAACGTTAATTAATGCATTCTCTCATTAAAATATTTTCAATACTACTGAACCAAAACCCATTTATTTGTGAAGGCACTTGTGGTGCAAGTGAGAGAAATCCAAGGCTCTCCCAGCATAGGCTGGAAAAAGGGGGAGTGGCAGTAGCATTTATTGTCTCACTGAAATGGGAAGAGGTGTGTGGAGATGGTGTCATTCATCAGCGTCATTCATCAGTGATTAAGGGGTGGGGCTGGATGTATGGCTTTACTCCAAAGCTACTCTACAACATTATTGAACAAAGGTTAGAATCATTAAAATTAAAAGGTACTTGGTGAGCATAAGCATACGCACTTATTAAATCTACATACTGTTCTTTAATAATAAAAGAAAAGAACTATATGATCCTGTCAATCAATGCAGAAAAAGCATCTGACAAAATTCAGCATCCTTTCTTAATAAAAACCCTTGAGAAAGTCAGGATAGAAGGAACATACCTAAACATCATAAAAGCTATTTATGAAAAGCCCACAGCTAATTATCATCCTCAATGGGGAAAAACTGAGAGCTTTCCCCCAGAGATCAGGAACACGACAGGGATGTCCGCTCTCACTGCTATTGTTTAACATAGTGTTAGAAGTTCTAGCATCGGCAATCAGACAACAAAAAGAAACCAAAGGCATCACAATTGGCAAAGATGAAGTCAAGCTTTCACTTTTTTGCAGATGACATGATATACATGGAAAACCTGAGAGACTCCACCAAAAGTCTGCTAGAACTGATACATGAATTCAGCAAACTCGCAGGATACAAAATCAATGTACAGAAATCAGTTGCATTCTTATACACTAATAATGAAGCAACAGAAAGACAAATAAAGAAACTGATCCCATTCACAATTGCACCAAAAATCATAAAAATACATAGGAATAAACCTAACCAAAGATGTAAAAGATCTGTGTGCTGAAAACTATAGAAAGCTTATGAAGAAAATTTAAGAAGATACAAAGAAATGGAAAAACATTCCGTGCTTATGGATTGGAAGAATAAATATTGTTAAAATGTCAATACTACCCAAAGCAATCTACACATTCAACGCAATCCCAATCAAAATTGCACCAGCATTCTTCTCAAAGCTAGAACAAGCAATCCTAAAATTTGTATGGAACCACAAAAGACCCCGAATAGCCAAAGTAATTTTGAAGAAGAAAACCACAGCGGGAGGCATCACAATCCTAGACTTCAGCCTCTACTACAAAGCTGTTATCATCAAGCCAGCATGGTATTGGCACAAAAACAGACACATAGACCAATGGAATAGAATAGAGACTCCAGAATTGGACCCACAAATGTATGGCCAACTAATCTTTGACAAAGCAGGAAAGAATATCCAATGGAAAAAAGTCTCTTTAACAAATGGTGCTGGGAAAACTGGACAGCAACATGCAGAAGAATGAAACTAGACCACTTTCTTACACCATTCACACAAATAAACTCAAAATGGATAAAGGACCTGAATGTGAGCCAGGAAACCATCAAAACCCTAGGGGAATAAGCAGAAAAAAAAACCTCTCTGACCTCAGCCGCAGCACTTTCTTACTTGACACATCCCCAAAGGCAAGGGAATTAAAAGCAAAAATGAACTATTGGGACCTCATGAAGATAAAAGCTTCTGCACTGTAAAGGAAACAAGCAACAAAACTAAAAGACAACCAATGGAATGGGAAAAAGATATTTGCAAATGACACATCGGACAAAGGGCTAGTATCCAAAATCTATAAAGAACTCACCAAACTCCACATCCAAAAAACAAATAATCCGGTGAAGAAATGGGCAGAAAACATGAATACACACTTCTCTAAAGAACACATCTGAATGGCCAATAGGCACATGAAAAGATGCTCAACGTCACTCCTCATCAGGGAAATACAAATCAAAACCACACTCAGATATCACCTCACACAGAGTGGTTAAAATGAGCAAATCAGGAGACTATAGATGCTGGAGAGGATGTGGAGAAACGGGAACCCTCTTGCACTGTTGGTGGGAATGCAAACTGGTGCAGCCACTCTGGAAAATAGTGTGGAGGTTCCTCAAAAAATTAAAAATAGATCTACCTTATGACCCAGCAATAGCACTGCTAGGAATTTACCCAAGGGATATTAGAGTGCTGATGCACAGGGGCACTTGTACCCCAATGTTTATAGCAGCACTTTGAACAATAGCCAAGTTATGGAAAGAGCCTAAATGTCCATCAACTGACGAATGGATGAAGAAATTGTGGTTTATATACATAATGGAATACTACTTGGCAATGAGAAAGAATGAAAGATAGTCTTTTGTAGCAACATGGATGGAACTGGAGAGTGTTATGCCAAGTGAAATGAGTCATACAGAGAGAGACAGATACCATGTTTTCACTCTTATGTGGATCCTGAGAAACTTAACAGAAGACCATGGGGGAGGGGAAGGAAAAAGAAAAAAAGAGAGAGGGTGGGAGCCAAACCATAAGAGACTCTTAAAAAACTGAGAATAAACTGAGGGTTGATGGGGGGGTGGGAGGGAGGGGAAAGTGAGTGATGGGCATGGAGGAGGGCACCTACTGGGATGAGCACTGGGTGTTGTATGGAAACCAATTTGACAATACATTTCGTATTAAAAAAAATAAATACCCCCCAAATCTACATACCGTTATAGAACCATTTTTATGATTTAATTTTTATGTTGAGAGAGAGAGAGAGAGAGAGAGAGAGAGGGAGGGAGGGGGAGAGGGGGGGAGAGAGAGAGAGAGAGAGAGAGAGAGAGAGAGAGAGAGAGAGGCGGGCTCCACACTCAGTGTGGAGACATATCGGGGGCTCGATATCACAACTATGAGATCGTGACCTGAGCGGGAATCAGGAGTCAGACACTTAAGCGACTGAGCTACCCAGGCACCCCATCATAGAATGGACTGTTTAAACTAAAAGCAATGCAACAGGAAATGCATACCTTACTTGTACCTCTTAATCCTTGACTTTTGCACGGGTGGTCAAAGCGACATGGCAAGGGACATGGACATCTAGTAATATCACCACTGCCATCAGTAGAACATTGGGAGGCACTCAAATGAGGGACATCTAGACTTTATAGCTATAAATTCACAATTTTTTCTACTAGAAATATTTTACATCTTTGGACAATGATTTTGACCATTCCAGTTACACCTGAGTACAGACGGGAATCAGGCGTCACTGTGTTCACGAGATGGCGACAAAGGGGTGAGTACGGGAGGTGTTAGCTCTGGTGGCACCATCCCACCAGGCAGTGCATACAACAAAATGGCTCTCTAACTAATCTATTTCAGCTTGGCTAGTAATCAAATTCTTACTAAATACTCAAACCACTAAGATATTTTTGTCTTTCGCTCTTCTTCTCAATACAAGTTTCCATATTTTCCTTGTATACTATGCTTTATATAATCTTTATATTATATATAGAAGGCTTATAGTATGCAGTATTTATCACTTCAACTGAGAAAACATGCAACTGCTAATAGACTTTAAATTTAAATCACAGAATTTCATTTCTGTAATAGCTGATCTCAGTTCTCACTGATTTATGATTTGGGCTAGGCTGTGATAGGAACTGGGGAATGCTACTTTTTTAAATTGGTAGTATATTTCAAATAATATCATTCCTGGGAATTGATAAGTAATTCTTGTGAATTTAACAAGTTAAGGTACACTGTATAATTTTATGCTTATTTCTTGGTGATAATGCACTATTTTCTCATGGTTTTTAAGGATCTATTTGTAAAACAAAGCACAAGAATTTCCTATGGCTTTCCTTACAAAAGCTAAGAACTGGGCTCAGCAGCAAGCCCTTTCCATTGTTACTTGAAAACCCTTAAAATATTGAAATGTCTACAAAAGCAATAAAATGATCACAGGATTATATGGTGATATTTAATTTTTGTACAAGTTAAATATCACTGATAATTAACTGTTAGAAGTTTATTTTGAAGTGACCTTTTCCTGGAATACCAGACCTTTACAACATAATTAAAGGCTTTCTCATTGTAACAGTGCCCTATTGCTGATACGAAAGCTCTTTAAAATTGTGATTCTACTTTATAAATTATTATCAGTATATAATGCGAGTCATTTATTTTTGTTGTCTTATGAAATAGTTTTCTCAAGAGTTTACGTAGTGATGTGGGTTTTTTTGTTTGTTTGCTTTGGTTTGTTTGTTTCACATTTGGATAGTTTGACAGAATAGTGGGGGAAATGAGTGTTGGGAAAGTATGGTGAACAGTAAATCTGTGTACTTAAAAAAATGAAAATCTCACTTATTCTTAAATAGGACAAATAATCATTAACCGTAACAGTATTGGTAAAACGACAATATTTATCTCTACTGTAACACACTAGCCTCTATGAGGAAGCAGTGATGATGTCTCCTCCATAATGACTTCCTCACAGCAGGCCTCCTCACTCCCTAATTAGCTGTTCCCACATATTCTTATTGCCAGAAATGTCTTCTTTACAAAGACACTAGTTTTGGATTCGTTGCGAGGGCTAAAATATGAAAAATACCACAGAATCTATGGGGCACACATATTACAGTGAAGGGAATTGATCAAGGCTTTGAGAGGAGGAGAAATTAAACCAAGGAGGAGGGTGCTTAGAATAGGAGTTGCCTGGAAATGAGACACAGAAGGAGAAGGAAAGGAATAAGAAGTCCTACGTCTATTATTTCATGACTTTGGATGACTTCTATACATGTCTTAATTATACTTTTCCTTAGAAGGTAATATCAGAGTTGGAAAAAAGTCAGAATGGAAAGGGATCTTCTTCGCTTGGCAATACCATTGTTCGTTGACTCTGAGACACACAATTTTTCTTACTTTAAATTTCTGAAATTGGGATATGTTTATATTTTAGTATAACTGATTCTCAAGAGCATCTCACATTTGATACATATGATAAATTATTACGTACGTGACTCATTTTACAAGTGTCCGGTTTGTATAATATTATTGCGGAAATTGAAATGACACTAACCCAAGAGGACCTGCCAATACTATACACCTGAGCTTCAGACTTAGTAACGTGGAAAACAGAAAACTTTATACGTATCATAGAACAGCAGGAAAAAAAAAAGATAAAAATCCTAAAAGAGGATTATGAAACATTCCAAACAGAGTGAGAAATTTTTTAACACACATTTAATTAAAATCCTAGGAGAAGACAGAGGATGAGATTTATGCTATATATAAGAAGAAAATGTCTGAGAACTGATGGGGGACCCTCGCAAGGTCCAGTGAATCCAAAATAGCATAAATTAAACACAAAAAATCACCAAGAGGAGGCACACACAGACTGCTCTCCTCTTCATGTTATTTAGACCCATCTACTGACTCACTGTGAGTCACCTTTGTGTGTGTATTTTAGCTGCTAATAAGCACTGCTGTGAGCTCTGCCATCCTCTGTCTGTTACTCTTGGCATTCACCTTGAACAGGAAGTCATTCATCTCTTTCTTACCCACTTCTTATTTATCTTTCATATCACATACCGCAGTTCCCTCTCTTATTCTACCTGCCTAGCTTTCTCTTGAATATATATATTTAACAACTTTCTGGGACTATGGTGATTATTGCAACTGATTGATTGGAAGGTATTTTATTTTGCTCTTTCTTCGGTGGATGGAAGCCAGACCACTGAAATGAACCATCAAAATAAAACATAACTTGTTACAATGTGCTCTGAAGAGCAGAGTCATGATAATTAGCTATCTGTAGGTCCTGAGAATTCTGGATTAACTGCCAGATTTTTAAACTTTTATTTTTAAATTCCAGCTGTCTCTTTGATCACATCCAGCTATTTCAGTGGATACAGTTCTCATTCAGATGGTATGCTCATAAGCCATCTATTGGTTTACATTAAATAATTTGCTCTCACATGGCACCTCTCTTTAAAGCATTTTATAAATGCTAGTTAATTGCCATGCCCTCCGGAAGTGTTCCACATTATCATTTTCATCATACATACTAAGAAACCAACATGCAATGAGGTTCAAATGCTCCAATAAAGACCTCACAGTAGTTGGTAGCAGAGGGCAAAATAGAAATTTCCTGAATTTTCATGACTTAGCTCACGTTTTAAAAACTAAAGTCTATTTCAGTGATTGGGAAAGGATTTTAAGTTTCTTTTACCACAGAATCCTTGGAAGTTGGCGACGTGTAAGCTTATTGACTGATACCTTGGCATCCTGTTTGTTACTGGGAACCAACTAGACTGCCTAATCAAACAGTTCATTTGAAGAATATTCTCATATACAACAACTCACTTGCCTCAAGGCCAGTCACCATGTTGTTACACTCCAGCTCCCTCACCTTTGTCGCTAGCCTTGCATTTTATTGATTTTTGAGACCAATTGTTATTCATACACACGACTTAGAGTCCTGTACCTGGATATAAGTATGACCTTTTTAGTAACCTATGTATCCGAACATGGTCTCAGGTCATGGAACAAAGTGCTTCTGTCCGTTATAGCCATTTATCTGGTATCCCTAGGGGAAAGAAAAAGAATCATAGTTTTTCCAAACTAGGGCTGTGGAACATTCTTTTAAAGAAGAGAAAACACAATAAAAGTGTGTTCAGGGGCTCTTAAAACAATTTTCACCCAGAAATAGTGGAGTGAATATCTCATTTCTTTACCCTTCTAACTCTGTCACTAGGTGAAAACCCACCTTAGTACTTTTAGTTAACAACTTTTATATGTTTATTTTAGCAAGGAATTTTTAAAGAAGCTAGCTATGTTTACTTTCGCTTTGGGCAATGCTTTCAAAGGCTTTGTTTTGTGAGGCCCACAACCAATTCACACATTTCTATATTCAACATCATCATGAGATTATTTCTAATAAAATCAGAATAAATACTTATTAACACTGAAAGCAGTAATTGCTATGAATCTCACATGAATAATAATTCTAATCCACCAGTGTAAGAAGGTCAACTAATATAATAAGGAGGAAAGGGAGGAGAAAATTATACTGTGAAGTGCTTAGAACAATAGCTTAAAGGACAGAGCCCCAAATTAGAGATGTTACAAATAATCTTACAATGAAAGAATAAAGAATACTGTGATGTAGAGATTCTGAGCGAAAATGATGCATGGGTACATTAGAGGACCAGAATGCTTTCAGGACAATAAGACTTCCTTTGTAAATATGTGAGAGTCTGCGTATGAACTGGCCCTTCAGTGACGTCTTCTGTATTTCCTAGAACTGAGTAGAGCAGCCCTTTCAATAACTGGTGGTACTTTACAAGAAGAGACTGCCCTGAAAAATGCTCAAAGAATCTTTGACAATCCAACTTACTTCACCATCTTGATGACAATCAAATTATTTTTCAAAGTTTATTTACTTGAGAGAGCGTGTGCATGCATGCGTGTGCCCAAGCTGGGGAAGGGCAGAGGGAGAGGGAGAGAGAATCCCAAGCAGGCGCCACACTGTCAACGTACAGCACCAAGAAGGGCTCAATCCCATGAACCATGAGATCATGACCCGGGTTAAAATCAAGAGTTGGACACTTAACTGACAGAGCCATCCAGGCGCCTGACAATCACATTATTGTAACCCTTTTCTTCCTTTATTCAGTATAAATCAATGATCCTCAGGGCTAGTTGTGGGACTAAACCAGTGGCCCTGAACCTTCCCCCAGCCACTTCTCCGGTCCCCCATGAACAAGTACAGTAATTGCAGACATCATGACCAGTGAGGTACTGAATCCTGTGGAAAAAATTTAAAATACATGATGCTTTCCCTGAAAACATCTACAGTTTAACAGTGAAGACGAAACTCACATAAAAATAGCAGCGGTAAATACCTATTAAACTCCAAGATACAGATGAAAAAGAATAGAGTTTAGAGAAGGAAAAACAGCCACAACAACAAGAAAAATCCAGAGAAGGATGTAGAACTTGAACTGGTTTCCTACTAGTGAGAGTAGATGAGAGAGGAGGGGCACATTCTGGAAACATGGAACAGAGAAGAGAGCAGACCTGATATAGCACAAGGAGGATGGATAGATAAGGTTCTTTTCTGTTTGATAAGAACCAGAGTGTAAAATAAATCTTCTCTCTCTTCCCAGTGTCTTTGAACATTCTGTTCCCTCTGGTCTGTTACCTTTCCTGCCTGTGTATTCCTGCAGAGTTGTGAAGACAGCTGGTTAATGTCTCTCACTCTGTAGCATCTGTTTACTCCTTAGTTTCTAACAATCATAGGAGCTCTTTATTACTCAGAAATTGTTAATTTCCATCTCTGAATACCCCAAACCCAGAAAAATGCCTGATTAATAGTAATTACTCAATGCCCTTCCCTTGTTCATTGCCACCACCTACTCCAACGGTATACCATTCCTCACCCCAATCATCACAACACGTTTCTAACTGGTATCCAGCGCAAACGAAGTCTCAGAAATGTGTTTTCCACCTGACTAACAACGTGAACCTTACAAAATGCAAACCTGCCATGCCTACCACCCAAACCCCTCCATGTGCGGGACATGGTCTAAATACTGTAGGATAACATCCATAACCCTCATCCTATCTGGACGCGGGTGTCCTCCACTCCACATACACCCACAGAGCACCCCCTGACTCATGCTTCTTCCACTTTTCTCAACGTGCTGGGCATCCCTCCTGCCCATGGACATTCAGGCTTGCTATTCTGCAACCTTCCTAGTGACTTTTCATGCCTAACTCCTGCCTCTTCTAGTGGGTCAGCCCCCGAGGTTCTTCTAGGAACTATTTGAGTAAGAAGAAATACAGAGATGATCTATTTGTTTTAGGTTATTTCAGATTGCAAGATGATTGCTCATGTTACTCAGAGAATATGACATTTCTGAGTTTTGTTTTTCATAAAGGAATAAAGAGATTAGATTGGCTTTATAGCAAAAACTTCCAGATCTAGAATACTATTGATGACAAGGAATTAATTATAGTGTAATGTGAAAGCAGATTAAGGGATCAAAAGAAAGCCTAGCTTTTATTTATTTATTTTTTCGATAGAGGCATCATTACTTCTTCATCCAGTATTATTGTCCAACTAGTTAGTGTCTTATTCTAGTATCTTAACGATACAGACCAACTTATTTCTACTTGCAACCATACTTGATGGCTCTGTTTATTCATAGCTTCTACTTACCCTGGCTTCTGGCATCCTACAGTTTTACTGCCTCAGCTTTAGCTAATCCCTATATGTCTTTTGGCTCTGTCCTCTCTCAACTTCTGTTAAATTCATTCCATATATTACAGAGTGAATCTCTCCAAAATGAGATGTAATTGATAGAAATAGGTACACTTTCCCTTCTGCATGTATCTGTCATTTTAGATCTCTGTTTAATAAAATTTCCAGTTGGATTCTCTAGGGTCGGGGGCTTATTCCAGTATCCTATTCTGGCATGGTCCAGTGGTCAGCATTCCTCAGAAGATGGCTACAGACATGACCTATAGTCAACAAATAATAACATTTGTCTTTTCAGAACCTAGGCTAACCACTTTATTTCATAAATGAGAAATTTGAAGGCTTAAAATAGTTTTGGAACTTATAAAACATCTATTTGCTATAAGCAATAGTGTTATAATACAAAGTGTAACATTCAAAGCAATTAACCAATGTGACTCTGAAATAAGGTATTTAACTCATAAATGGAAAAATAGGCTATGACATAAAAAAAATCCCAGATATTTACTCACGAAATAAAAGTAAAATGAATATGCTTTTGTATAAAAGTGCAAATTTGATAATTCCTTTATTTTCTAATATTATTTAAAATAAGGTCTAATATAATACACATTTCCTAGTTTTTCATGTAAGCTTCATCTAGTCTGAAAATCCTTGACTTTTATTTATTAAAAAATTTTTTTAATGTTTATTTTTGAGAGTGAGAGAAAGACAGAGTACAAGTGGGGGAGGTGCAGAGAGAGAAGGAGACACAGAATTTGAAGCAGGCTCCAGGCTCCCAGCTGTCAGCACAGAGCCTGACGCTGGGTGGAACTCAGGGACTCACTGACGGCGAGATCGTGACCTGAGGTGAAGTTGGCCGCCCAACGACTGAGCCACCCAGACGGCCCAATTCTTGACTTTTAGATAAACAACTGGCCCATTTAATACAACTTATGATCTATCTGGATTTATATCCACTGTTTATGTTTTCTCAATTGTTTTTGCACCTTTTGTGTGTCCCACGTTTTTCTGTGATTCAAAAAACAAAATTATCTTACCTTCTTTTAAATTAATTGACTTATTGATCGGGTGATATAAATTACCGCCCAGGGGATGATAGCTGCCCTGTTAAGATCTCTCGCTGACCCAGATCTCCCAGATTTTTGAGCTTAACCTACCACTCATGCCTGTGCACAAGGACCATGGAGTGACCTCTGGAATGACCCACAGCTACCTTTATCTAATTATAATACTAAAATCTCTGCCTAAGGAGGAACCTCAGCCTCATTTACATAACATACAATGTGTGTGGGGTCATGTTTCCTTATGGCGCATGCGTGACCTTAGGCCCACCTCTACATGTGATGACAAAGTTTCCCTATCTAAAGATTCATCCTAGCTCTAAACAAAAGGAATCCGTTCACCTGCTCTCGGGGAGTCACAGCTTTTGGAAGCCATTCCCCATGTCTTCTTATTTGCTGCTAATAAAAGTTTTCTTTGTGTGACAAAAAATAAAATAAAAACTAATTAACCACCTAACTAGTTATTATATTTGTTATTTTTATTTTTATTAAGTTTTTTTCCTTTATTGCCTTGCAACCTATAGATTTTATTTCCCTTAACCATTTTGAGTGGCTAATCAATAAAATAAAGTCGACAAACCTAACTAATCACAACTAAAGTTACTAAAAATCTTTACTGTCTTCCTGCCTACAGCAAAATTTGCAAATAATTTAACAAAACATTGTGTGATATTAGAATGCAGTTTTTAACCTTGTCAATTTATGTTATTACTATTCTAGACAGTCTAATTTCATTTACATCTTCTCATACGTTTACATTTTCTTTTTCGTATCTCAGAAGTTTCTCTTTTAATAAAGACAGTCTTACCTATGCTAAACTATATTCCTTGGGTAAAACTGAAAGGCATACAGAATGGAAAGAAGTATTATAAGTCTGCATGACCTAAAAGGAAATGTTGGAGTCCTAACCTCCTGTTCCTCAACATGTGACTGTATTTGGAAGTAGGACCATTCCAGATGTAATTGTTTAAGATGAGATCATGCTGGAGTTAGGTGGGCACTGACTCCAATAGGCCTGATGTCTTATAGGAAGGTGGGCATGTGAAGATAAACATACAGGAAAAATGCCATGAAGACCAAAAAAACCCCAAAAACAAAAAACACAAAACAAAAAACTGGAATGATGCATCTACAAGCCAAGGAAATACTGAGGTTACCAGAAGCTGGGAGAGAAACATGGACCAGATTCTCCCTCACAGCCTTTTGAAGGAACAAACCCTATTGAACCCTTGAGTTTGGGCTTCAAGCCTCCAGAATGGTGAGACAATAAATTTCTGTTGTGTTAAGCCACCGGGTTTGAGGAACTTTGTTACAGCAGTCCTAGGAACCTAATACAAAGAGAAAACTCATGTTTATTTAACACTTAGCTAGAAAATGCTAAGAAATCTATCAAAGAAGTTTCTAGAAGAAATAAATTTAGTAAACTAGCAGAATAGGAAGTCAACCTGCAAAAGTAAGTTTGTGTTTTTGTATACTTGTAATGAACAATCAGAAATTAAAATTTTAAATACCATTGACAATAACACTCACAACTGTTAAATACGTAAAATACATTTATTAAGCTATATGTGCCCTGTGCACCCTGAAACTGAAACACTGCTGAGAGATAGTAACTGAACCATAAATTAATAGAGAGATGTGCCAAGCCATGAATTGAGAGACTCAAGTTCTAAATCCACAGATCAAAGTCATTCCAATCAAGATTCCAGCAGGCTTTCTTGCTATTGTACAGAAACTGACAATCAGGTTTTAAAGGTATATTGAAATTCAAATGACTTATAATAGAAAAATTTTAAAAAAATTACATCAGAGGATAATAACGTTCAACTTCCAGATTTACTATAACATGCCAAGAAACACAAATGTGATGTGATCATAAAGTCAGATGTTGTATAGGTCAATGGCACAGAACAGAAAATTCAAAAATAGACCCCCTCATGCATCTGATTTTCAAAAAAAGCATCAAAGCAATTCAATGCAGAAAGAGTAATCTCTCAACAAATGATACTGGAACAATTGAGTAACTGTATGCAAACATACAAACCTTATACAGAAAGGGACACATTATTTGCAAGAGCCCTATTAATAAAACAACTTCTTTCCAGATATATAAAGAACTGTCATATCTCCATTACTTTTCTATATACTAACAGCGTCAGGAAGTAGGAACAGACACTTCACCAGAAAAGATACATATAAAACAAACAGCACAGAGAAAAAGGTTAGCTTCACGAGTCATTAAAAAGTGCAGATTAAGGTCACAATGTGGTATCTCGGCACGCTTATGAGAATGGCAAAAAATCTGAACGTCTCTCCCTATCAAGTGATGGTGAGCATGTAGACTGGCTATGACACTCATACCGTCCCGGCATGAGTGCACTCTGGAAGAAAACTGGAAAGTTTATCATAAGGTTAGACATGCATTTACCATACCGCACAACAGTGCCATGGCAACGATAGATGTATATGCCTGCCTGAAGATTCACACGTGAATGTTCAGTGCCACTTTGTAACGGCCCAAACTTGGAAAGTTTCCAGATGTCCACCTACTACTAAATGGTAAAAACAAATGAACACACCAACAAACAAACCAACAAACCTGTGGTGTATGCACACAATGACATACTAGTATCAACAAAAAGGAAGGAGCCACTGGAATAAGCCAAACATTGACTCAACTCAGAAACACAGAGTGAAGAAGCCAGACGCATACAAGACTATATCCTGGAGGACTCCACTCATAGGCAATTCTTGAAAAGTAAAACCACGGTCGTCAAGAACTGATCAGAGGTGGCTAGGGTCTGGGAGCGGAGGGCAGTGATAGGCTATACAAGGTCAACAGGGGCACTTCTGGGGATGTGATTGCGGTGGACGTTGTTTAAGACTCTACACAGAGGTCGCAACTCACAAAATGGTACACTTATAGTCCATACGTTATACCTCAATAAAGCTGACCAAAATAATTAAAAGCAAGTTTGTTACTAATTTTTTATTTTAAATAAATATTCATTTCCATACCTTATTTTTCCTATATATGTTTTTTCTTTCTTAAAGATAGACCTCTTAATGTATAAGCTTCTAGGTGCTAAATATTTAGTCGTACTCCAAAAGAAAGTTTCCTGCTCTTATTAGGGCAGAATAGTACAATAAATACCAACCACGTAACTTTATAAACAGATATTATAAGGTCAGGTAGTGACAGGTACTAAAAAGAAAACAGAGTACTAAAAAGAAAACAGAGTAATGTAAAGTAATAGGGAATGCCTCTTCTGATCAGATAAAACATGTCTGAAAAGCTAGTGTGTGTACAGATGCCAGAATAATGGACAGGTGAGTTATGGGGCCGCACAGTCTGCCGGGATAGCAAATGCAAAAAGGCTGGGTTAAGATGTAGGTGACATGTTCAACAAATATTTTACAAGCTAGTAAGGCTTGAGTAGAGTGAGCGAGAGTGGATATAGTAAAACAAACCACAATAGCAAAAAACCCAGAGAGACAGGCAGGAATTGTATCACGTAGGACCTTAACAGACTTTTTCTTCCCCTAAGAGGGATGGGAAATCACTGTGCTTTTTTGAGCAGAAGAGTGACAGAGTCTGCTTTAAGCTATGACCGTGTGTGGAGTAAAAGACCTCTGGAAAGAAAGCGTGGGGTCAATTGGAAGGCTACAGCAGTACTGAGAGTGAGAAATGATGTTGGCAAGTTTAAAACGCTAGCAGCAGAGGTGGTGAGAAATAGTTAAGATTCAGGATCTACTCCGAGGATAGACTACGTCAAAAAAGAAGCAACAAATATGGCTCCATGATTTTGACCCAAGCAGCAAAGAGAAGCCAAGGCCATTGTTCTACTAAGTTTTCTTCCCCTTTTCTTGTATCTATAGAGTCTGCCTAAAACCTGTTTCCTTTCAGCAGATTCACAGGTTTTAAGTCCCTTCTAAAACAGCTCTGAGAACAACATGTCTACAGTAAAGCTGTGCCCTGTGCTCAGTCTCAAATGTACCCTTCCCTTTCCCCTTATGGAAACTACTGAGAAGAATATTCTACACTCACCCGTTTAGTTTTTTTTTTTTTTTTTTCCAATTTTCAATCCAATTCTGCATTAATTCCACCTCTACCATTCCTGATCACTCCTGCTAAACAAATTGTTGAAAGGAAAGCTCGGCACATCTTAAAAGGCTTCTCAGCTCGAGTAGAAAGCCTTAAGCACATTCTATTAAAAACAACCCCCAAGAAGGAAACCACAGCTTCAACAATTATGTTAAGCTCTACTAAACCTCTCTGTCTAGTCTTCAACACTTGGCTCTTTGGGTTTACCTGGGTCTTACTCTTAAGATATTGAGTCCAGGGCTTCCACCATGTATGTTTACCACCTGATTCCACTCCTCTGTTGAACTGCATCTAAAGAAACTTGCTTTATCTGAATTTATAACCTCAACTTCAGCCCCACCCTTGCTGTGCCATGAGACACGTGTGGGAGCACATTTGCTGAGGACCATAGCTCACTGGGTTCTACAAATGCCCACGTAGGAGGACACAGCAAAAAGTTCACTGAAGAGCTACCTGGAGCTGACTTCGTTTCTCTTTCTCAAGTCAAGCACAGCCTCTTTCTCTTTCAAGTAAACCATAGGTGAAGATACGTCTACGTACGCGGAGCCTCGATCACTTTTATGGACTCTGATCTGCATTGTTGCTTCTAGCCAGACAGGCAGACTCCCCACAGTGGCTGCAGTTCAAGTCAGAGGCGCCTAGTGAGTTGGGTATGCAATGATTCCATTCAATTTCCAAACCTATTCGAATGTTCAAAACAATTTCCTAGTTAGTTTTTACTGATCAATAAATGGCAAATTAAACTTTAATCCTTTAAGGAAACCAACATAACTTTTCACTCTATCATTTTTCTTTCACATTCATATTAGTAAGTTTATACATATTTACTAAAATGGAGTATAATTTGATAATAAACTAGAATCCACGTAAGGGAAAACAGAAATGAGATACTGTCTCTGCTTTACTGATACTGACAAAGACTTCCATTTCCTGTTAGTTTTCTTTAAAACAATCTTCTCAAAAGTTTTACTTTATTGCTAAGTATTTTAAATTTTTCCAAATACCCACTGGAACCATGCTTGATATCTTCCACATGACCTTTATAATCATGATTATGTTTTTGGGTCATAGGTCTTAGGTCAAGAAGGCAGTGAGACACACACATGACAGTAAAATGTAACAAATGACATTATTTAAATATTAATTATAGAATACCACTGAGAAGTTTCTATATTCAGTATTCAGGTTTGAAAATTGTGACCTAGAGGTGTTTGAGTTCTTGAGCACCTGGGTGGCTCAGTCGGTTAAGTGTCCAACTTTGGCTCAGGTCATGATCTCACGGTTTGTGGGTTCAAGCCCTGCATAGAGCTCTGTGCTGACAACCTGGAGCCTAGAGCCTGCTCTGGATTCTGGGTCTCCCTCTCTCTCTCTGCCCTTTCCCAGCTCATGTTCTGTGTGTGTGTGTGTGTGTGTGTGTGTGTATGTGTGCGTGTGTGTGTGTGTGTGTGTGTGTGTGTGTCAAGAATAAATAAACATAATTTTTTTTTAAAAGAAGTGTTTGAGTTCTCAATGGGATATGCAAGCTGTCCACACTGAAGATTGGTATGGATGGTGAGAAGCTTACCAAGGAATATGTACTTGCAAATAACTAAACTGAGAATTGCCAGACAACTCTAGATTTGTGAGATGTAATGTTCATGGAAAACAAATAAATACACAGAACTCTTCTTCTTCCAAGTTCTCCATTCAGTGAACATAAACTAGTTCATTTAACACTTGTTCTAGTTTTATAATACAACCAATAATCCAAATAAAGGCCATTCTTTAGGTATCCAAATGTTTATTATTCAACATTATAGTAATGGTAAAAGTGGAAATGGGCCCTTGATTATTGATTATTGACTCAGTGTGTGTTTGTGTATGTGTGTGAATGTTCATGTGTTTTATCTTATTCCCTCCTTGAACACTGGGATGATTTTTTAAAGGATATGACAAGTATAGGGTAACAAACTGGGATCATCCTATCCCATTAAAATTAAATCACAGTGATGAAGTGTAATATACATTTACAATCATGCTGGTCTTCCTTTCCTTTCATGCTTTCCCACCCAATGGCTTCAATGAACCATGGGAAAGACTTTGCTGTGAATGGACATGATGTTTACCACATGGAAGCAAACACTGTAAATGCTGTTATCTGACTTAGGAGTCTTTTTTCCTCAACCATGAGAACAGCATGCTGCAGACATAGATGGCTCTTCCAGCCTGGATTCTGAAATGCTAGACTGTGTGGATACAGCCCTCAAAACCCACACAGCCCAGGACAACTGTGGCTCATCTACTATCCTCATGAACCATGAGCAACAAATAAGCATTTGAAAGCAACCAACATGTCCCTAAGTAGGTGAATAAATGAACAGGCGTACATCAAGATAATGAAATTTTATTCCACACTGAATATAACTGAAGTATGAAACCATGAAAAGATATGGAGAAATCCCAAATGCATATTATTAAGTGAAAGGCACAATCCAAAAAAGGCTACATAATGTATGAATCCAACTATAAGTCATTCTGGGAAAGATAAGTCTATGGAGATAGTAAAAGATCAGTGGTTTTCAGAGGCTGGAGTGGAGGAGAGATGAACAGGTGGAGCACAGAGTATTTTTAGGGCAATGAAATACTCTGCATGAGACCGTAATTATAACACATAACATTATCCATTTGTCCAAACACATAAAGTGCCCACCACCAATGGACCCTCATGTAAACCACGGAATTTTGGCTGATTATGATGTGTCACTGTAGGCTCAATAATTGTAACAAATGCTCCACTCTGGTGGGGATGTGGATAATATGAGGTGGGGTGGGGGTGGTATTCTGTAAGTTCCTCTCAATTCTGCTATCAACCTAAAACTGCTTCTAGGCAGAGAAGGCTGTTGAGCAAATCTTGGGATTCAAAAAACTAGACTTTGTTTAGGTGGAATTTAATGTATGAAACGAATGAGCAAGAGATGGGAATTAGGAAAAAAGACAAGAAATTTAGCATCTAGGTGTGTTTTATAATTGCCTTGTTTACGTGGCTATGTTGCTTGCTCTATCTATCTATCATCTACTCTATCTATCTATCTATCTATCTATCTATCTATCATCTATCTGGCGACAGTCAAAACATCACTTATTTTTTTCTGGATTTCCCTACAAGATTTGAAACGTATATTCTCCTGTGGTGGATCTGACACTGCATTTCCACTTTCAGAAGGTACTTGATCTGTTCCCTATCAAATTTGTTTTCCTTAATTATATAATTCTGTCATTTATTTCTGTGGCTTGGAGAAGCAGTGCTTCCAAATTCCCACTACCATATTTTTCTTCTAAAGTGATTTCCCTCTTTACTCAACTATTGTGATCTTGCATATAAGCAGATGTAATTCAGATTCTCAGTAAAGGTATACCTAGTTTTGCTGTTTTCTTCTGAAGTTTTTAGTTTTATCTGTGTTGCTTTTAGCTCATGTGGAAACCAATTCTCCAATTTTACTTATAATAATGAGATATATATATATATATATATATATATATATATATATATGAAAAATTTTTAAATACAGGAGTAGAGTTCAATGGAAATAAATATCCTACCATTCCCTTTATCCTCTGTAATTCCTATTGCCTATGAAAGACCATTGTCATAGTTGAAACCAAGATCACATTCTACATACTTTATTAAGTCATGATTTCTGTTTCCCCTTCAACAATATATATGGACTACCCTATTATTTTATTCCACAACATGGATGGTTAGTATCCTTTTTAAAAATTTTACAGATTTAAATAATTTTTGCTGGTTTCTACAAATACAGCTGGAATACATATCTTGGTACACATTTTGTGGTTTTGTACATTAACTGATATATTACGAAAAGTATAATTGAGTGAAAATGTACACATAGTCCTCCCCAAAGGTTTAGGTCATATATAATTTTATTATCAATGTTTAATCTCCACTTTACACTCTCCTCTCACAAACCAAGTTTTTACAAACCTATAAAAACATGTTTTTCCAGTAGGTGGGCAACACAGAGTATCTTATTTTTAGATTGATTTGTTGTTCTTGGGCTACTGGTGAGATTGTTATGCTGATAAGCTCTTTGCATTTCTTCTATATATTCTCTGTTCATATTTCTTGGTTTTACTTCTGGGATATTTGATGTGGATCTTTCACTTACAAGGCTCATTTTTGTACTAGAAATACCAGCTTTTTGTCCGGTACACATGGTGTAACTGTTTTGTCTGGTACAGTTTTGCTTAAGTTCATTTATAAATACAGTCATTCATAAAGTAATCTTATGTTTGTACTCAATATATTTTACATATAATATATTTGCTGTAGTTTCTCATGAACAATGGTATACGTTTATTGGCCAACTTGAAAAGAAAAGGAGACTATGTCATGGGAGGGTTAAGAATATCACTTTTGTGGGGTGTCTGGGTGGCTCAACTGGTTAAACATCTGACCTTGATTTTAGTTGGGGTCATGGTCTCAGAGTTTGTGAGATCAAGGCAGTCAGCGCAGAGCCCACTTGAGTCTCTCTCTCTCTCTCTCTCTCTCTCTCTCTCTGTCCCTCCCTTGCTCTTGCTCTCTCCCTCACTCTCTTTCAAAGTAAATAAATAAACATTTAAAAAAAGGAAGAATACCATCCTCGCAGTCAGCAAACCTACCTTGCATTTCAACTTTGCCATAAGTTACCCATGTGACTTAGGGAAATTATATTTTCTGAGCCTCATTTTACCAGGGTAGAGTTGGAGAGAGTAATACCTCTTTGTTTAAGTTGTTGTGAAAAATATTTTAAATAAGAAAATGAGGTGCAATAATGTGCTTTCTATGTGGGTATAAATGTTTGTTTTATTTATTTATTTATTTTTAATTTTTTTTTTTAATTTTTTTTTAAGTTTATTTATTTTTGAGACAGAGAGAGACAGAGCATGAACGGGGGAGGATCAGAGAGAGAGGGAGACACAGAATCGGAAGCAGGCTCCAGGCTCTGAGCCATCAGCCCAGAGCCCGACGCGGGGCTTGAACTCACAGACCGCGAGATCGTGACCTAAGCCGAAGTCGGACGCTCAACCGACTGAGCCACCCAGGCGCCCCTAAATGTTTGTTTAAAAAAATCAACTTTCTGTAAGTTCTATCCCACTTTGGTGCAATGCCTTTATATATTTACATTTCTGCATAACCACATAACTTTAGAACAAGTCTCTTATTAGGAAGTAATGTTAGGATCTTGATAAAAGGGAATGGAATAGCTTCTGATTAGCTTTAAACTGCAAATTTTAGGGGAAAAAACTCTAGTATAAAACTCTTTTAAAAACTAGTATATTTGTCTTTTTCTGACTGACTTATTTCACTTAGCATAATGTCATATGATTACACTTATAGGTGGAATTTAACAAACAAAATAAATGATCACTGGGGAAAGAGAGAAAGAGAGAAAGAGAGAGAAACCAAGAAACAGACTCAACGATAAAGAACGAACTGATGGTTACCAGAGGGGAGGTGGGCAGGGTGATGGGCGAAATAGGTGATGGGGATTAAGGAGGGCACTTGTGATGATCACTGGGTGATGTATGTAAATGTCGAATCACTAAACTGTACACCTAAAACTAAAATTACACTGTATGTTAACTAACTAGAATTTAAAATTAAAAAAAAAAGTTTTAAAAACAAAACCTAGTATGATAATTGTACTTTTAACTTCAAAAGTAGTTTATAAAAAATTAACATAGTTAGTAAAATATTAAGATTCATTGCCCAACGGGAAGTATTGACAGAAATGAAAAGTAGCTTTTATCTAATATCAAACTTTGTGACTGGTAGGAGAAGAGTGTTGAGAAGGATCCTGAAGGCACATCTTGGCTCAAGAGGGAACAGAGTTGTGGTTACTTAATGGCGCTGCAGGAAGAGGGTTTGGCAGTTTCACTGCTGTGGACTTGCCACCCACGACCACAATGAAAAACAACTGTGAAACTGTATTTCATATATCACCATCTGAATTACCCCACCACACACACACACACACACACACACACACACATAAAAGGTGAGCCTTTTAGAATTTCTTAGTTTGATCACAAGTGTCCGGTGGTGAATACATAATGCTTTGTCAGCTTTTTCCACTGGCTAATATATTTGCTTTGTTTTCATCAACATGCATGTTCTCTATCTCATCACATTTCCTTTCAAAAGTCTAAGCCAGCTTAATTTTATCCAGGAGGGAAAGACATATAAGAACAGAGAATATACAGGATTTAAAAAACCAAGAAACTAGTCCAGTATGTTACTAGTCTACGTGATCCCATTTCCTTCTACATGTGTGCAAGTTAAAAAGGACTTTAGTGAATCAACCCACAAAAATAGTCACAAAAATCTAGTTTAAAACAATAAGACACACTTTTGACGATAGAAGCAACTAAAAACCTATGTTCCTAAGTCCTACTGCATAATACCAAACAACTTAAGTTCTTTTCTGAAGGTGTTTGTCACAAAAACAACATATCCACAGTTTTTCAGAGCATGAACAGTAAGTATCTGTGTTATGGAACATAGAGGGAGCTGTTGGCAAAGGTATAGTAAACCAATCACAAAATACACAGTGAAATTTTCCAATGAAACAATATTTGGAAACCTTATTTCTAAGATACGAATTGATAGCTAAAATATGTGATAAATTATGATTGAAGTCAGTACTTTTGGAAGGAAATTGTGACAGAAATTATCTTTTGTTTCTTTTAATAAAGATTTTCATGAAAAAAAAGGACGGGACTTCTGCTATCCGAAACAAGAGTACCTATAAAATGATGGAGGGGAATGTAATGTACATTTTGTTACTTTCACTTTATGTTGTGTCCACTACAATCATTCTGGGATTTACTTCAGATGGCAAACTGCTCCCTTCCTAAAATTTAAATTGTATAATTATTAAAGAAAAATGTAAATAAGCCTCAAAGCATTTAAATTTTATAACCACTTCATTTTAGTTGAAAGTTATAATTTAATCTTTTAGATGATCTAATGCAGGCAAAACATATTTGGTAAGATAGGTATCATGGTGACTCATGACAACATAATTGTCCCCAAAATTCATTACACATATAAAACAAAGAAACATTTGGTTGATGACAGGTACTGAAGACAAACAACATACTAAAGTAATTGAACATATAATCTGAATTTTCACCACCTGGTTAGTTGTGAATTAAACCGACATGAATAATAGTGTTTCCTAAGAATATGCACTGTCAATTAGTATTTGAATGTCGGTTTTAAAGTGGATTAACATTGTTATAACATGATTAGAGAAGACAATTTAGGTGATACAAACAAACTTTATTTAACACTTCATGAAGCAGACCGTCTCCATGCAGAGAACTGCAAAATAGGGTGGAAGACAGGTAGCTTTTATAGGATAAAGAATAAAATACACCAAAGAGAAAAGTGGAAAATATCTGCCTGGCTGGGGCCACAAGTCCACCTTGTCTGAGGCAAGGAGAACCAGAGTTGGCTTGGCATTAGGGGACTGGCTGGCTGATTATATTGTATGTTTGCTCAAGCGGAACATTTATAGAGTCGCAAAAGCGTCTAAGTCTTGTTAAGTGATGTGGCATCTCAGACAGGGATAGCTCCATCTCAGGTCTAGAAAGCTATTTTACCAATCCCCCATTTTTTATCATTCTTGACAATTCTAGAGGTTTGATCAAAATGTTGGTCTTAGTGTAACTCTCAGTAAGCACTGCCTCTTCAGGTCTCAGTTTATTGTTCTTGAGAGAAAATGTCAGACTTGTATTATTGGACCTTGCTATGTGTTTTTCTCTTTTGTCATTCTAGTAGAAGAGAGACCATCTGTTGGTTGGTCAATGGATGTCCCCATGCATTTAAAACATTTGAAAGAATACGGTATATCAGGGAGACAGTTGTAATTATCAGCAACAAAACAATGCCTGTGGTTTCAAGAGTGCTCCTAAGTCAGGGTCCCCATAACTCAAACAAACTAGCTAGAATCTAGTAAGTCAAGAAATAACCCCAAAGAGTGGGATGCTTCTTTAAGCCAGTGGCCTGTTTATGTATTTCATGTGACTAGGTTTCCACTTTCCCAGAAATGTTTATCCAGTCAGCTTATTCCAGAGAAAATGAGACATCAGAAATCAGGGAGAAGTCTGTGATAGGCAGAAGCAAGTACAGATTACTAGCATCATAACAAATCCAACAGTCACGTGGAGGCTGAATCACTCTTCCTTTGCAATGGCCCAAGATACATGAACAATGGCATTATCTCTTCAGGCCAAGGCAAGGAAAAAGACGGACAAAGAATCATAAAGATCTTTATGGTATAACTAGGAAAAAGAAGAACAGAGAGGAAAGGAGGGATGGAAAAAATGTTCTTGATCCAACATATTGGGAGGAAGCAGTCTACCTCAGCGTTGACTACTTCTCTTCCTAGTCTATTTGATTTTGAGGTCCCCTATGTCTATACAGGACCAGGTGTCAGATGAAGTCTTTGGTTGTGAAATATGCACCCAAGGTTCAACACCTTGTAATTTGACAGCAGTATCGGTGGTCGAGATTTCTTGGTAAGATCCATTCCAAGAATCTCACTTTTGCATAATCGTCAGAGTAAAACAGTAACTGTCTACATATGACAAAAGACTTAAAAATGCCCAATGCTAACGATCGTGTAAGAGTTCATTATAATGGAACTGACAAGGAAACTTGGTTATTTCTGGGACATAAAGCATTTTAAGATAATAATTGGAATTATGACTTGTAATACTACACCAAGATATGTCCAATTTTTAAGAATGGCATATAATTTCTGGAACACTTCTATTAATAACATATACCCATACAGATATAAGCTAAAGAACACTTAGTATCACTTCTGATTTGACAATGCTTCCCATGTAATTTAACATTCCAAATAAGCCTAATTGGCTTAACAGTTTTATTTTTATAAGAAGAGAGAACAAATATTTTGAGATGTTCCAGAGACTGGCTGAAAAATTCCAAAGTTTGCTTAAAGTAAAAAGACTTACTCAGAATTTGATTTTGGGTCAAAAAATATCCATTTAACCAAAGTGACAAAGACTCCAAAGGCAAATCCAGAAAGTTACATGGTTAAAAACAAAAACAAACAAAAACGCATGGATGTACTTTTTGATATTAGAACTCATGAAAAAATAAAATAAATCAAATTCCAATCTTAGGCAGCTTGACCACATATAAAATTCCTTTCTCAAGACTAATTTTACATAAACCTTCTACATTTTTAAAGATTCATTTATATTTTATCTACTCTGTTTCATTTTTCTCATTCTCTGAAACCACTGTTGTTTTACTTTAGGACAAACTTATTCTCCTTTTCCCTTAACAAAACATCTCTATACCTCATGTCTTTCCTTACCAAAAACACATGCTATTTTCCACAGAGATATTTATTTTATCATTTTTTAGTAATTTTAATTACATATAATAATTAGAATTTTTAACCTTTAGAATACTTAATTCCTACTGAAGTCAAAAAAGGAAAGAATTGTAGCCTGGCCAACTTATAAATGCCTTTCATAATTTCTAGAAGTATACTCTTCCTTATAGTAAAATTTTCCATGTGGCACAAAACACGTATACAAATAGATACAAATACCTTTACTCCCATAAAAAGAAGTCAAAAGTAGATAAACTTATGTACAATAATTAATGTTTCATTTTTAATCTTATCTGGAAATAATCTAGCCAATGAATACCCATCATTTTACATTATCTATCTACTGACCTATCAACCTATCTATTATCTATCTATTCAAAAAAATATAAAACTTGTGGACCCAAGAGATGCATGCAAGACAGGGGAGCTCAAGTCAGAAAGTGACTTACCCAGGGATTTTGGGTAATGAGAGGAACAGTGAACTAAAATTTTCAGCAGGTGCCTCATGGGTACATCTCATTGTCCTGTAGGCCATCAGCAGTTAGCTTCGGACCCCATCCTCATTGCCAAAAACTGCTGAGATACAATCAAAGGAGACAATTTAGTTAATGTAAAGCTTGCTTACACTTCATGAAGCAGACAGTCTTAATTTAGAGAACTGCAAAACGGGGCAGAAGCAGGGAACTTTCACAGGATAAAGAATAAAGAACAAGGAAGAGAAAAGCAGAAAATATCTGATTAACTAGGGCCACACAGTCAACCTTGTTTGGGGTGAGAAGGCCCAGAATTGTCTTGGCATTTGGGTACCGGATGACTGGATTTACTGTGTTTCTGGTTAAGCAACGTACTTATAGGCACATATTTATAGACACACAGAAGTTATTTGTTTCATTTTGTTGACGTGCTACCCTGGGCAGGAGCAGCTCCATCTTGGATCAAGAAAGTTATTTCAACACCAGATAACCATTTTCAATGGTTTCTGGTTTACTTCTTGAGGTTTTTTGATTTTTGTGTTATCAAACTCATAACTATAGTCTTACTTTCTCCTATGATTAAAACTAAATTTTGCATACAATTTTGATTTCTTAAAATATGTCCATACCAGTCCAGTTCATAGAGATATTCATCAATCTTTAAGCTGCTTATTACTCTGTACTATGCCTTTGTATTTTCTTCAACCTCTTATAGTTGAGTAGTGAGGCAATTTCCTATACATTTCTACTGTAAAATTACTGAAATAAAAAACCTTGTTTTGCATGAATAAATGTTTTCCTCCCATGGAAATGGCTAGAAATTGTATTATTGACTGCAAATGTGTAAGCAGTTTTGTTATTATTGCAAAATTTTCCTCTTTAATGTTATAACATTTTATATTCCATCAAAGCTATAGGAGAGTGATCTTTTGTTCACAAATTTATTTCCCTTTCTTTTAACCATTTCTTATGATAGCAAAGTGTCTGGAACATGGTAGCTATTAAAAAGGTGGTTCCCATTCTAAAAACTTTCACAATTTATTTCTAAGACTTCTCCAACAACATGAAAAGCAAATTTTATGTTATGCTTAATTTAAAGATTTTTTAGAACTGTATTAGAAAGAGAATAAGTGAACTTCTTAGAAGCACATTTCAAAACATTTCTTTAATCATCAGACAATTTTTAAAAATCATCTACCAATGAGTATTTTCTCCTACTACATATGAATTCAATAAAAAACCTTGGTATTATGGTATACAAATCACTGTATCTTTGATCATACACATAAAGAGATGGTGATAATCATGAGCTATTTGTAGAACCGGCATTTGAATATAAACTTGAAAATGAGAAAAAGAAAATCTACCATAAGCACACAACAGCCTTCCTAAGGCTTTTATCAGAAATGACCAAGGAGACACATGTCCCAAGATACCACTGCTTAAATAATTCATTATCCACTGCATGCTGAATGATGAAGAGTGAACAGGAAGGGTGCACATCAAGAAGCCTGTGCATCGGGATGCCAACAGAGGATGTTATGCTGTGTGCTATAGCACTAAATTCCAAAGTAAACTTAACAACCTGTTAAGCAGGTTCTTTCAAACTTCCTTAATGTCTCTGAAATGAGGGCTGAACACATTTTTGACATCCATCTCTTTGAGCAGTTTCATCCACACTACTCAGTTGTTCTACTGAATTATAACAGGAGAGCCAAGATCATTAATAATGATATCTTAGCTGTTGACAGCCTGCTGTGATTTAACCAATACTTATAACATTATGTGCTTGCTGCAGTGGTCGCAGACAAACACAAAATATTTATCAGAGTGCACTGGATAGGTTTTTTATTAGAAAACTGTTTAAACAACTAGCTCATATTTTATTACATTCATTTTTCTAGTATTTCCAGTATTTTATTGTTGAAATAACTCTAGGCCCAAGATGGAGCCCGCTCCTGTGCAGGGGCGTCACATCAGGAAACTGAAACTTAGGTAACTATTGTGTCCTTGTAA